>NC_041382.1:746479770-746480970 GCF_002162155.2 Triticum dicoccoides | reverse complement strand
GTATAACCTTCTAGTGTGGATACAATATTTCCAAATAGGATGATATCAAACGGTACGACTCTCATTTGTGGTTCCAAATTAATACATTTATTTTCGTTTATGAGATAATTGTCTTCAAAGGGAGTCCAGCATCATGTACCAACTTCAATCAAGAAGCAATCAATATCCTTACATAGGCGTGCAACTCATATGTGGCATGCCATATACTACATTGACTATGCGGACCGACAAGTGAAGCTAGCCTTCTTAACCGATGCCCTCACTCTCTCTATGCTTGAAAACCGTGTTTGGCAATAAGGCGGATAAAGTTTGTGTGAAGTCAAATGGTTCAAAGTTTGACAAAATATCTACATTACTATATAGTGTATCGATTTTGAAAATTATTAATCCTAGGCTTGAGGCGTGATATCAGCCGTTGATTGATATTGATACCAATGGTCTAGACGGTTGTGATTCACATTTACAATGATTTAATTGCACCCAACTGCGTTTTATATTCTTATGAAACCAACATCGCATCAGTGTGATCAATCCACACAACAAGCTCCTGCGAATTTGTGCGGTGCAATTGAAATTCCAATTTGCGTGACGTACCGGAGTTCTAGTGTAAGAAAAGAATGTGAGGATAGAGTCTTTGCAAAGGGAAAAAAAACGGGAAAAAACACGACATGTCGAAGTTTGTACTGTAGTAGTGAAAGCGGTTTGGTGGTTCGCTGATGACCGACCGGTACTAGGAATCAACGGTCCATGTGGATGTGGTCTTGGCGAGCAAAAACAGGCCCTGTGGTTAACCGGCGACCAGCGATGCGACCGAGGGTGAGGGAGGGAGGCGTTAACGCTAGTACGCTACAGTTGCTGCTGGCCCGGCGCCAAAGGTGGTGCTGTACGCACGATCGCGACCGATGCGTCCGAAGCTGGGCAATGACATCCGCGACCGACCGCTACGTGGCGGAGTCCTTGGATACGACCACACGGTACTCTGACGCGCACGCGCCCAAAATGAGCGTACGCGCCGCATCGTGTCGACCGCAGACCGCTTTCCCTTTCCGCTGGATGGTATCCCCGACGATGTGGTAGGCCGGTTTCCGTCGAGAACTAGGGGAAAACGGCGTGGGGTGCTCCACCACCAGTACCACCGGTCCGTCCAACCCGAGGCGAGGCCAGTCCGCATAGGGTGTGGGTGAGTCAGTCTCTTTTTTT
>NC_041382.1:746470884-746479474 GCF_002162155.2 Triticum dicoccoides | reverse complement strand
CCACCGCCGCCGCCCCTATATCCACTCCCCCGGCCACGCTCCCCCTCGCACCCGCCGCCGACCCGTGCTCATCCTTCTTAGCCTTCTCAACTGATTCTCCCCTCACTCTTACTCGGGCCCGCCGCCGCCGCAGCGAGATCTCCGGCTGCCCGCGCCATGGTGGCCGCCTCCGGCATCGCGCCGCCGCGGGCCGCGGCCGCGCTCCCCTGCGCGCGGGCGCGCGCAGGGCACCGGACCGGCTTCCTCCGATCCCCTCCGGTGGCCGCAGCCGCTAAGGCCTCCGTGGCGGCGCAGCTGCGGTGCTGCGCCTCCGCCGTCGACGACAGCGTGGTCGCGCCGGCCGCGCCCAGGCCCCGCCTCCCCAGGTAACGCCGCGCCACTGCCCCCGCTCACGCGCCTCACTACCTGCAATGTCGACGCGCCGAGACGTGAATCACTCAGTCATTGCTTGTGCTCTGCTTCTCCAATCTCTGTTAACATGAATTCAGGCTGTCCTCGCGCTGTTCGTTTACTGAGGATCTTCCTCCCAGCACCTCATTGTCTGATTCCGAGGAGATTTCACTAGTAGGGCGTGATTTTCAGTTTGATCTGTCCGTGATTCGGCTCGGGTTTTGGTTTCAATTCGCTCAGGTTTTGGTCTCAATCAGGTGCTCGCTTATGTGATTTGGTTAGTCGGTGAGTGGCTTTCCGGTAGGAGGTTCAACTACCACCCTTATCTGCGCCACTTTCGCATTTATTAGCCTGCGTTGGCTCGCGCTGCAGAATTTGGTTATTCTGGGGCCTTCCTTTCGGTACCGCTACGGGTTTATACGGGAGTTTTAAGATGGAAACGAAGCAGTTCTATGTAGCCAGATCGGATGCTCATCACCGTTCAGAAGCTTCTGCTCTTTGGTACTATAGCGATGGTGCCACGATGCTTGTTCTCACTAGTCTTACTGCGTGTCACCAGAATAGGTCGCCCTCATGCATAGCCGTCGTGCAGATGGTAGCTCGCTAGACCCCAGCAATACTCGTGGTCTCCAATCCATGACCATGGATGGGGATCTGCCCAGCTTGCTCATAAATGCTGCGGCAGATGGTGCTATTTTTGTAGCTCACTGTGCAGTAGGCAGTGCCACAATGCTGTTGCTTGTGTCTTGATCCAACTGTGTTGCTGGGCTCACTCATCTCAATTATTGTTAACATGATTTAGGATTTACCGTGGTAGAACATTTCTTAACGGCCATGAGAAATTGCAGGGTGGTTGGCATGGGCTCAAAGCTCATCGGAAGCGGATCGGCCACTCCATCACTTTGTATTTCAAATGACGACCTTTCAAAATTTGTTGAAACGTCCGATGAATGGATCGCGGCGCGGACTGGGATTCGGAACAGGCGGGTTCTTTCAGGTATTTTCTATTACACTTCTTTCCCTCCTAGTTCAGTAAGCTAGCCTGATTCAGGCCAATTGTGGCCCCTCTGGCATGATGTATACTGGTTACTTCTGAGTAGTATTTGTTTTCTTTCTCTTAGCTAGGTGACAACTTGTGGATGATATGTGTGTCACGTCGTTTTTGGTGGTTGAAGTAGTTTTGTGAACGCACATCGATTCAATTAATGATTGTAAATGAGCATTTGTCGCAAAGCACCCTTCTGCATACATGGTTAAGGACTAGCAACACCATGTGACGTGGGCACGAGCTATTGTAAATATAATAAATAAACGATTTTAGAAGAGTAAATATAAATGCTGATAAATTTATGTCTTGGTATCTTACCAAATTCCTGGCTGGCTTATAAGTATATAATAAACGCAGCGCTTTTCACATGTTTTTTAAGTCAATGTACATATCTAATTATAAGACGTTTCAATAACATCATTGGGAGTTGGCCCCACTGTGTGTAAGTAGGCAGGTAACAGAGTATCAGATTTTGTGGAAGAAAGCTTAGGAGTCGCAACAATTCCGTTTTGGAGACATATTTCATTTGTTTATGTTTCAGGAGTAATTTGTTCTTTTCAAATGTGTTAGGAGGCGAAACACTGGGAGGGCTTTCAGTAAAGGCAGCACAAAGGGCACTTGAGATGGCCCAAGTAAGACCTGAAGATGTTGACCTTGTTCTCTTTTGCACATCTACTCCAGACGATCTCTTTGGCGGTGCTGGTCGGGTATGGCTATGCACATCTATTAAATCATTCTAGTAGTTGCCATCCCTGTCTTTTCTCAAGAATACAGTAGTTGTCATACTTATATGCAAACTACTTATGTTATTTAAAACAATGATATGTCTGAGCGACTGCATATTCCTGCTTTTAATGCGAGTCATCTCATGCTTGAGAATATTTTCCTTTTTATTTACTGTATATCATAAGTTGGGGTAGAAATGGTACTATCTTATTGTTAATTTATCTGAGGAATTTCTTTTTAAATTGTAATACTCTCTGTCAGTAAATTTTTTCACTTCAGTACTGATAGTCTCCAAAGTACTGCTTTCAGTCTTTGAACAATACTCCCTCTGTTCCTGAATGGCTGTAATTTAGGGCACTCCAACTAAGGCATGTATACGACACATTACATTTGCATCCATAATTAGCTCATTATGAATGTTGGATGTTATGTGTTAATCTAGTATATTAATGAATGTTAGGGATATGCGAAGCAAACAATGGCAGTACCGCAGTAGTTGCCTCAAACTTGTAAATTGGCATGTATTTCGGAACAAAAATCCAGAAGCTAGAATGAGATGTATTTAGAACAGAGAAAAGTGATTTCTATGGAAGTATGTTGTAATGCATGATAATGAATATAGATGATGATAGTATGTTTCATTTGTGATGACTATATTGGTACTTCGAAGTTATTACATATCTATATTTGATAGTCAAAACTAAAAATGTTTCACTGGCATACTTTGTGGAGCAGCCTATATTTGATAATAACGTAGTCATCAAATAATATGAACTATGTAATGGTCTTTCCATTTTTGTATTTTCATTCAATTTTTTTCCCTGTTTAGTAGTACTGTTAATGTTTTGTACTATCAGTAAATTAGTTGTTCTAATCATCGGTGCCACTCTGCTCTAGTGCTTTATGCATTTTATATGCCCATTTTTGCATAAATAACATCAAGATAAAATGAAAACAGGTGCTGGCGGAGGTGGGGTGCACAAATGCATTTGGCTTTGATATCACTGCTGCCTGTAGTGGGTTCATTGTTGGTTTAATTACAGCTACTCGTTTTATCAAAGGTAATTCCCTTGTTAAATATTCACAATGGGTTGCTATTGAGCGCCTTGGTGGATTAATAATTTATTATCTGCCACTATTGTAGGTGGAGGTATTCAAAATGTCCTTGTAGTTGGGGCAGATGCTCTTTCGCAATATGTGGATTGGACAGATAGAGGTACATGCATCCTCTTTGGCGATGCTGCTGGTGCTGTTTTGGTCCAGGTATCTGTTCTTTTTTGCTGAAATGTTGGTCTGCTTTCCATGGTTCAGTTGGCTGTAGTCTTTCTGTACAGTCTATTGGGTAAGACACTGCAATTTGTTGTAGTACAGGTATGAGGTGTTCGGTGGTAGCGTGGCATTGTAATTTGCAAGATCCTTGTGCAAGTTCTTTTGTCTAATTTTAAATCCTCGATATTGCAGTCATGCAATGCTGATGAAGATGGCTTGCTAGGTTTTTGTGTGCAAAGCGATGGCCATGGGCAAAAGTATGCCTTCTTTCTAGAAAGTGTTGAGGTTACATTTCTAGTAGGTCACTTTCTTATGTTTGTTGATTATACTTATGTAGGCACCTGCATTGTTCATCATCGAACGCTGACTCAATCTTATCCAAGACCAATGGTGTCCCTGGCTTCCCACCGAAGAAGACCAACTTTTCTTGCATCGAAATGAACGGAAAGGAGGTTTTCCGCTTTGCTGTACGTTGTGTCCCACAGTCCATCGAGAAGGCGCTAGAGGAGGCCGGCCTACCTGCCTCCAGTATAGATTGGCTGTTGCTTCACCAAGTGAGTATCCTAGCCTATCGACCATGAAACTCTTTGACCTGAAGCATCGATCTAACTGACCCCATCAATGTTTTGCAGGCTAACCAGCGGATCATCGATGCTGCTGCCAGTCGGTTATCTATCCCATCGGAAAAAGTCATCTCAAACCTTGCTAATTACGGCAACACCAGTGCGGCATCCATTCCATTAGCACTGGACGAGGCTGTTCGTGGCGGGAAGGTGAAGGCGGGCGACGTCATCGCAGCATCTGGCTTCGGAGCTGGACTCACCTGGGGTTCGGCTATCGTCAAATGGGGTTAATCAACCGCTCTGCACAGCGAACTATCACAGCAAACTAAACACCGGTTCCAAAGCTTTTGCCTGCATATGGTCCTAGGTCTAAGAGCCTCTGCGGGGTCATCTACCCGTCGCCTGTCCGGCATTTTTCTTTTAAATGTCCGTCATATTTTCTTGCACATGAACAGTGGCAGTTTGCCTTATTCATCCATTCCTTTGGCCCGTTACACAGCTCAGCTGTCATTGTGGTTATCACTACTGTACTTACTAGTCTACAGCGAGTCTGTATTGTATTAGTCTTCTGTAGTTTGAGTGGCACGCTTCAGTATTTTGCATCTGGGATGGAAATTGGAAGTTTTTAGCTGGTGTTGGAAGGAGGATACTGCATTGTAAAGTCTTAATGTGCCTTCGTAGCAAGGTATTTTTGCCTGGAGATTCCGATGAATTCTGATCAGTTTTATCGCTCCCGTCAATAAGAATGTAAACGGAGGATGAATATTGAGCAAATGCCGAGTCCTGATTCGAAGGATGAATATTGAGCAAATGCCGAGTCCTGATCCATCAGCTAGTTGTACTTTTTTTTTTTTTTTTGCGATAGCATCAGCTAGTTGTACTGAGAGACTGCTGTCAAGTGTCGTGTGCTAACTGTAAGCACATTATAAACAAAGAATTCTTGGCAACTCTAATAAAATTCGGATCGTTGGTAGCTCTGATAAAATTTTTGAAGAACAAATTGCTGAAAAAAGCTACGAAGTATTTTTTGCAACAAATAAATAAAAGATACCACTGCTGCTCTAGAGAATAATCAGGAAAGGAAAAGGACACCCGAAGGAACAAATGTTTCAATGGAAATAAAAATTCCATTGCCGGAAATCGAACCCGGGTCGCCTGGGTGAAAGCCAGGTATCCTAACCGCTGGACGACAATGGATTGGTGGCAACTTCAATGTTGGGACCTAGTTATCGTAACTATTACACCATCGAAGGTTTTGTCCCGCCCCCTTTGTAGCGGGGTACACGCGTAGGCAGTCGTAATAACGTACGATGTCTGTTCGCAGAACTCCGCACCACTGTCGAATCGAAATTTGAGAGGCGAAATGAAATGGGCGCAGAAGTAGGTCTGTCGGAGTCCTAACGATATTTCATATCTGTTCACCTCCAGCACTCCTCTCCGATTCAGACAGTCACGAGTCATCTTGCTACGCCTCTTAGCATTGAGGCCGTTATTTTTTTTCTTTCTACAGAGCAGCGTACTAAGAGAAGAGAAGGCAAATAGTAAACGGCTAGAATTGGGTGGTCGATCGCAGCGTGCGAGCGGTCGCTCCCACACCCGCACGCGTCTCCCTTGTGGGCCAGCACTGCAAGCGGACGAGCGAGGACGTTGCGAACCGGCGGGCGCACCGATGACGAGCGAACACGAGGACGAGGTGGGGCGGCTACGGCAAAGGTGCGCGGCTGCTGCGACAGGTGAGGAGCGATGTTGTGACCGCGACATGGGACGATGCAAGGGGGAGGGACGGCGCCGCAAGGGGGCTTCCATGCAGCTAGTGCAACACCGGCTCCGCGTGGTTGATGTTACTCCCTTCGTTCCAAATTACTCGCTGAAATGAATGTATCTAGAACTAAAATACATCTAGATACATCCATACACGCGGCAAGTAATTTGAAATGGAGGGAGTATATTGCAAGGGAACTCCAACGAGAGACCCAAATGAATGCGGATTTTATCCTCTCTTTTTTCCAGAGTTGGTTTTGTCCGCCGGCTCATAAATGCGGCCAACGTGAACAGACACATTGTACATTTGGACGCAAATTCGAATTATAAAAAACAGCCAGCAAGTCAAGCCTTACATTAATTTAAACTAGAAAAATAAAAACTATGTGTCGTCGTCGTCATCCTCTTTGGTTAGGACCAAGAAGACCGGCACCTCCATCCACGAAAAGGCCTCCTGGAATGTTGCCGGCGTTTGCTGCTTAGCCAACGCGTGCCGCTTGACCTCTTCCTCGGACGCGCCCAACCACACAGGCGTGCACGCCACGTGCATGGGCGAGCAGGGCACCGTGCTTGTCCACAAGCAAGATTGGTGCTCCAGCTCCCACCACTCCTCCACTGGCTCGGACGCGGGCGGGTTTGGTAGGAGTGAGGGCGCGTCCGCCTCCACTCTAGCCGCCAATTCGGCCAACATTTGCGAAAGGCAGGCCACCTGGCGAGCTCCTCGTGCTCGGACTTCTCAATGGCCCTCCTTGTGGCCTCCTCGAGGTCCGTAATGTAGGGATCCTCGACCGCCCGATCCTCCTCCTACACCACCAACGGTGGTGGTGGAGCGGCAAGCTCGTGCGGTGCACGGGGCGCACCCTTGAAGCTTAATTGGCGGTGCAAGTCATGCTTAGAGGTGAACCACGCGTCCCAGTTCGGTGAGTCCACTGTGTACGCTGGGTCATGGCGGAGCTCAACCGGGAGTTGAGCATGATGGCGGCGGATCTTTGCCAGCCGCGCGCGTCTGAGACCGGCACCGGAACCCTGTCGTGCTTGAGATGCCACCCGTTCATCAGGTTCACGTCGGGCCACCACATCGGCACGCCATGCTCCCAGAAGTACTTGCAGCGGTGGACAAAGACGTAGAGAGGAAGGCATGTCGGCGGCTCAAGCATGGCGCGACGACATGCTGAAGTTAGCTGCGCGGCACACCAACGAGGAATCGACCAAGGGGGCACGAAGAAGAAGACGGAAGATGGTTGTTGAGGAAGTGGACTGGGCGCCCCCCTCCCACTACACGTGTGGCATTAAAAAGGACAAGCATGGACTGGCTTCTGTGGCTGATGTGTGGGCCCAAGCGCACGCGTGAAATAAAATAGGACCGGTAGGTGGTGGTTGGGCGGCAGCGTGCAGGTCCAAGACGAACACTAAGCGGACACATATGGACGCAAATCGAGTCCAAATTTAAGGCAAAAATGCATTCACGTGGACATGAAAAGCAGATAAAATATGTGTTTGCGTGGTGCGGACTCAAACGGACACAACCCAACCAAATGGGTCGGCCATTGGAGTTGCCCTAAAGTGTTCATGGGCCTTATTAGCGAGGTTTTGCCTGGTAATCCCATCTATTTGTGATGAATGTTATGTTGGAAATATGCCCTAGAGGCAATAATAAAAGTATTATTATTATATTTCCTTGTTCATGATAATTGTCTTTTATTCATGCTATAACTGTATTATCCGGAAATCGTAATACACGTGTGAATACATAGACCACAATATGTCCCTAGTGAGCCTCTAGTTGACTAGCTCGTTGTGATCAACAGATAGTCATGGTTTCCTGGCTATGGACATTGGATGTCGTTGATAACGGGATCACATCATTAGGAGAATGATGTGATGGACAAGACCCAATCCTAAGACTAGCACAAAAGATCGTGTAGTTCATTTGCTAGAGCTTTGCCAATGTCAAGTATTTTTTCCTTAGACCATGAGATTGTGCAACTCCCGAATACCGTAGGAATGCTTTGGGTGTACCAAACGTCACAACGTAACTGGGTGGCTATAAAGGTGCATTACAGGTATCTCCAAAAGTGTCTGTTGGGTTGGCACGAATCGAGACTGGGATTTGTCACTCCGTGTAAACGGAGAGGTATCTCTGGGCCCACTCGGTAGGACATCATCATATGCGCAATGTGACCAAGGAGTTGATCACGGGATGATGTGTTACGGAACGAGTAAAGTGACTTGCCGGTAACAAGATTGAACAAGGTATTGGATACCGACGATCGAATCTCGGGCAAGTAACATACCGATAGACAAAAGGAATTGAATACGGGATTGATTAAGTCCTTGACATCGTGGTTCATCCGATGAGATCATCGTGGAACATGTGGGAGCCAACATGGGTATCCAGATCCCGCTGTTGGTTATTGACCGGAGAACGTCTCGGTCATGTCTGCATGTCTCCCGAACCCGTAGGGTCTACACACTTAAGGTTCGATGACGCTAGGGTTATAAAGGAAGCTTGTATGTGGTTACCGAATGTTGTTCGGAGTCCCGGATGAGATCCCGGACGTCACGAGGAGTTCCGAAATGGTCCGGAGGTAAAGATTTATATATAGGAAGTCCTGTTTCGGCCATCGGGACAAGTTTCGGGGTCATCGGTATTGTACCGGGACCACCGAAAGGGTCCCGGGGACCTACCGGGTGGGGCCACCTGCCCCGGGGGGCCACATGGGCTGTAGGGGGTGCGCCTTGGCCTACATGGGCCAAGGGCACCAGCCCCAAGAGGCCCATGCGCCTGGCGAAACCCTAAAGGAAGAGTCCCAGCAGGGGAAGGCACCTCCTA
>NC_041382.1:746464183-746466960 GCF_002162155.2 Triticum dicoccoides | reverse complement strand
TGTGGCACCTACACCAATTGAAGTGGAAGCTTATGATATTGATCATGAAACTTCGGATCAAGTCACTCCCAAACCTCGTAGGATGACAAGGATGCGTACTACTTCAGAGTGGTACGTAATCCTGTCTTGAAGGTCATGTTGCTAGACAACAATGAACCTACGAGCTATGGAGAAGCGATGGTGGGACCGGATTCCGATAAATGGCTTGAGGCCATAAAATCCGAGAGAGGATCCATGTATGAAAACAAAGTGTAGACTTTGGCAGAACGGCTCGATGGTCGTAAGGCTAATGAGTACAGATGGATTTCAAAAGGAAGACGGACAATGATGGTAAATGTCACCATTAAGAAAGCTCGACTTGTCGTTAAGATGTTTTCCGACAAGTTCAAGGAGTTGACTACGATGAGATTTTCTCACTCGTAGCGATGCTAAGAGTCTGTTGGAATTATATTAGCGATTACTGCATTATTTATGAAATCTTGCAGATAGGATGTCAAAACATTGTTTCCTCGACGATTTTAATGAGGAAAGATTGTATGTGATACAACCGGAAGGTTTTGTCAATCCCAAAAGATGCTAATAAGTATGCAAAGCTCTAGCAATCCTTCTAAGGACTGGAGTGAGCATCTCAGAGTTGGAATGTATGCTTTGATGATGATCAAAAATTTTGGGTTTGTACAAAGTTTATGAGAAACTTGTATTTCCAAAGAAGTGAGTGGGAGCACTATAGAATTTCTGATGAGTATATGTTGTTGACATATTGTTGATCAGAAATAACGTAGAATTTCTGGAAAGCATATAGGGTTATTTTGAAAGTGTTTTTCAATGGAAAGCCTGGATTAAGCTACTTGAACATTGAGCATCAAGATCTATAAGGATAGATCAAAATGCTTAATAATACTTTCAAATGAGCACATACCTTGACATGATCTTGAAGGTGTTCAAGATGGACCAGTCAAAGAAGGAGTTCTTGCCTGAGTTGTAAGGTACGAAGTTAAGACTTAAAGCTCGACCACGGCAGAATAGAGAGAAAGGACGAAGGTCGTCCCCTATGCTTAAGACGTAGGCTCTTCAGTATGCTATGTTGTGTACCGCACCTGAAGTGTGCCTTGCCATGAGTCAGTCAAGGGGTACAAGAGTGATCCAAGAATGGCTCACAGGACAGCGGTCAAAGTTATCCTTAGTAACTAGTGGACTAAGGAATTTTCTCGATTATGGAGGTGGTAAAAGAGTTCGTCGTAAAGGTTACGACGATGCAAGCTTGACACCTATCCGGATAGCTCTGAGTAGAGAGACCGGATACATATAATGGAGCAATAATTTAGAATAGCTCCAAGTAGAACAGTTGTCTGGAATAGCTCCAAATAGAGCGTGGTAGCTGCATCTAGGAGATGACATAGAGATTTGTAAAGCACACACGGATCTAAAAGGTTCAGACCCATTGACTAAAACCTCTCTCACAAGCAACATGATCAAACATAAAACTCATTGAGTGTTAATCACATAGTGATGTGAACTAGACTACTGACTCTAGTAAACTCTTGGGTATTAGTCACATGGCGATGTGACCTGTGAGTGTTAATCACATGGCGATGTGAACTAGATTATTGACTCTAGTGCAAGTGGGAGACTGTTGGAAATATGCCCTAGAGGCAATAATAAAAGTATTATTATTATATTTCCTTGTTCATGATAATTGTCTTTTATTCATGCTATAACTGTATTATCCGGAAATCGTAATACACGTGTGAATACATAGACCACAATATGTCCCTAGTGAGCCTCTAGTTGACTAGCTCGTTGTGATCAACAGATAGTCATGGTTTCCTGGCTATGGACATTGGATGTCGTTGATAACGGGATCACATCATTAGGAGAATGATGTGATGGACAAGACCCAATCCTAAGACTAGCACAAAAGATCGTGTAGTTCATTTGCTAGAGCTTTGCCAATGTCAAGTATCTTTTCCTTAAACCATGAGATTGTGCAACTCCCGGATACCGTAGGAATGCTTTGGGTGTACCAAACGTCACAACGTAACTGGGTGGCTATAAAGGTGCATTACAGGTATCTCCGAAAGTGTCTGTTGGGTTGGCACGAATCGAGACTGGGATTTGTCACTCCGTGTAAACGGAGAGGTATCTCTAGGCCCACTCGGTAGGACATCATCATATGCGCAATGTGACCAAGGAGTTGATCACGGGATGATGTGTTATGGAACGAGTAAAGTGACTTGCCGGTAACGAGATTGAACAAGGTATTGGATACCGACGATCGAATCTCGGGCAAGTAACATACCGATAGACAAAGGGAATTGAATACGGGATTGATTAAGTCCTTGACATCGTGGTTCATCCGATGAGATCATCGTGGAACATGTGGGAGCCAACATGGGTATCCAGATCCCGCTGTTGGTTATTGACCGGAGAACGTCTCGGTCATGTCTGCATGTCTCCCGAACCCGTAGGGTCTACACACTTAAGGTTCGATGACGCTAGGGTTATAAAGGAAGCTTGTATGTGGTTACCGAATGTTGTTCGGAGTCCCGGATGAGATCCCGGACGTCACGAGGAGTTCCGGAATGGTCCGGAGGTAAAAATTTATATATAGGAAGTCCTGTTTCGGCCATCGGGACAAGTTTCGGGGTCATCGGTATTGTACCGGGACCACCGGAAGGGTCCCGGGGGCCCACCGGGTGGGGCCACCTGCCCCGGGGGGCCACATGGGCTGTAGGGGGTGCGCCTTGGCCTACATGGGCCAAGGGCACCAGCCCCAA
>NC_041382.1:746387552-746463815 GCF_002162155.2 Triticum dicoccoides | reverse complement strand
GGGAGGACTCCTCCCCTGGCCGCCGCCCCCTTGGAGATTGGATCTCCTAGGGGCTGGCGCACCCCCCCTTGGGATCCCTATATGTAGTGGGGTAGGAGGGCCTCCCAAACACACCTTATGCCTTTGGTGCAGCCCCTCCCTCTCTCCCAAGTTCTTCTCCTCTCCCGTGGTGCTTGGCGAAGCCCTGCAGGATTGCCACGCTCCTCCATCACCACCACGCCGTTGTGCTGCTGCTGGATGGAGTCTTCCTCAACCTCTCCCTCTCTCCTTGCTGGATCAAGGCGTGGGAGACATCGTCGAGCTGTACGTGTGTTGAACGCGGAGGTGCTGTCCGTTCGGCACTAGATCATCGGTGATCTGAATCACGACGAGTACGACTCCATCAACCCCGTTCACTTGAACGCTTCCGCTTAGCGATCTACAAGGGTATGTAGATGCACTCTCCTTCTATTCGTAGCTGGTCTCTCCATAGATAGATCTTGGTGACGCGTAGGAAAATTTTGAATTTCTGCTACGTTCCCCAACATGTTATGGCTCCCATCAAACGGCAGTGAAGTTCCCTAGAAGAAATTAAATGGTAATGAATAAAAGAACAAACAGCAAATGAATATTGGGCCATTCATGAATAGGTCTATTGGAGACTGCTGTCATGTTCTATTCCCTTCGTTCTAAATTACTCGTTATAGAAATAGATGTATTTAAAACTAAAATACATCTAAATACATCCATACCTGTGACAAGTAATTCGGAACGGAGGGAGTAGCTGTTAGCACGCTGTCATGTTCCAAAGTGATATTGTTTAAAATGAATAGAACGAGAGGGAAATAGCACAGCAGGGAAACATACCTGCACCTCAGGTCTCGAATGATGTTGTTTAACCATCGGAGATAATAATCTTAAAACACACAGAAAGACAGGCAACAAAGGAAGAAAAAAAAGGAGGTAGGTGCCAGGCACGAGAAACTGATCTACGTAATCGCGCACACACAGGATTAGATTCCCGTAGCACGCCCACAACAGTCAGCAAACAAGTTTGCGCCACGATACCAGATAGCTAGATTGAACACTCTACATTCTTTAGAGGACAATTGAAAACTACCGACACCCGACGCTTGTTTGCAACAGAGTGGAACGTAACTAGAACGTGAGTTTCTATCGTGAGATCTGTCTTGAGGAGAAACTCCTTCCAAACTCTGCTTGAAGTGATGCAGTCATCGCCTGCAGTGCCGTGCTCGGCCCTTGTGTCGGTGGCCCGCTCTCCGGGATGTCAAGTTTGGGGCTACTTCCTTTGGGATTTTCCGCGTGTCAAGTCCAAAAAACAGTGACTGAACTAAATGGAGAGTGAAGAATAACCAAAGAGAAGGACTGAAAACTAAGAAAAATAGTGAAGAGTGAAGAAAAAGAGAGAAATAATGGGCCATTCACCTAAAAAACACATGTTTATCATCTGCTTATATATATTTTAGAACGAAGGCTCAAGCAGAACCCGGCTTTATAAATTAACAAAGCCATCAACCGGCCAGGATTTCAACTTCAAATTACACCACTCATCAACTAAAGAAAAGAAGACAGACGGCAAAGATACAAGGGCGCCAGGGAACAGCTCACAATGCACATACAACAAGCTAGTTAGAAAGATTGGCGTAGAACATATAACTTGGAGATGCCATTAACCTCTTGCACGCCGAAAACCAAGGCCAAAGCGATATCCTGGTCAGGAGAATGCACCGACGACGATGCAAGGCACGCCGTTGCCAAAACACCTGGGCTTGAAGAAAGACACATCCATCCAGATCCATTGTCAAAGAAGACCCCTGCCTCCTCGTCTGGCTCGAAGGCATCGCACCGTTAAGCGATGGACATGCTTAGAGCCTGGATGAATGGCCTCGAAGAAACCACTTGGGCGGAACCAGGCATTCCCGACATGCCAACGACGACTCACCTAGAGCAGAGCAACACCATATGCCGTAGTTCTGACTTGGAAGAGGGCGAGCGATCAGAATGCACAATTGGGGAACAGCAAGGGCAAAGACTAAATTGGGAGCTTCGGCTCGCTCGACGACCTGTAGTGCAGCCACCGTAGGAGGGGAACCCTATCCCCTCCCGTCTTGGAAGATCTAAGGGCATCGGAGGAATAAACTGCAGCCCGTCGAAGAGCACCAAAACAACTTGACCCAGCACCAAGGGAGACACCGCCACCGCTGGACGCATGCTGCCGCCGCCGATACACTCCACCTACACCACAACGAAGCCCACAACCCATCTTTGTTCCCAAAACAGCGCCTTCAAGAAGGTTACAGCGCCAAGGGCGTCGCCGCTGCCCAACAAAATTGAGGATTTCTCCTGGGAGACAAAGGGGAAGGGGATGGGGGGCAAGACCTAAGCGACGCCTTCGGGAAGGTGCACCGCGCCCGCGGGCGTCGCCGCTGGCATGGCTGGCTGGGGGTTTCCCCCGATCCTGCATCCTGACACCCGCTCCCACCCGAAGCAGACCGGGACCCCATGACGAGGCAGATCGGATCTGGAGGGGGGGGAGGAGCTCGCTGGAGAAGAAGGGCAGAGGGGACGGCTAGGTCTGACGCAGCCGGAGCTGACGCTACTGCCGCGCGCTGGCCCGCAGTCTTCCGGGATCTCGCCGTCCACACGGCTAAGAACAGCCGACTCACGCCCGCGCCACCGGATGCCGAAGCCCGCGACGCCACACCAGCCGGGGCCGCCGCCCCAGATCCAGAGGCCCCCCACGGGCGAGGCGAGGAGGCGAGGGCCCCGCCGCCACCTTCATCGACGGCGCACCAAGCTTGCTCGGCGGCAGCTGCCTCGGGCGGCGGCGAGGGAAGGGAGGCGGCGGGGTTAGGGTTTCACCCCTCGGGTCGCCCGAGCGGGGCGACATGAGGGAGGGGAGGAGACGTGCCAACAGATCACTATCTGCTTATATGAAGAGTGAAGACCAACCAACCAAAGAGATATTAAGGACTAAGAAAAAGAGAAATGAAGATTGAAGAGATAAGAAACAGCGACAGGAGAAAGAATGATCAATGGCAAAGACAAAGGATTAACAAAGGATTAAAGAGTAAAAAACAAAAATGAGACAGTTAGGAAAGAAGTTAAGCAAATTAGGTACACTGAGAAGCTAAAGAAAGAAGGGTAAAAGTGTGATTCAACTAAGCGGCTGAGGACCAGAAAAGATCGAACAAACAGAAGAAACTGAAAAACTGAAAAACTGAAGGAAAGAGAGGCCCAAGAGACTGAAAAATGATGCAACCACAGTGACTGAACAGAGGAACAAAACCACAGTGAATAACAAAGTGGCTGAAAAATGATACACCCATAGGTCTAAAATCACGCCATGCAACCATTCGATCTCAGATCCACGGGCTCTCGGAAGCCCGTATCATGAAAGAATGGAAAGCTTCATATCATCTGTAATTTTCCAGCTACAGGGACTGAACAAAGGAACAAGAAACGGGAAGACTGAATCACAAAGGAACAAGTAACTGAACCTGATCAACTGAATACGACGACACTAAAACTGAATGTGGCGCTGACTTTCACTCTATCCCTCATGTATTGGAGATTCAGAAAGAAAATGTTTAAATTATCTTGTGAATTATAGGCCACGCCTACACGAAATAAAAAAAAAAGTATAGATACCCTATGAAGTACCCAGTTTCGGCCACATCACCCCCTCAAGTCAGAAAACCGGGATATTACCGTCAACTATCCAAAACAAACCTTTCAAAAAAAAAAAAACTATCCAAAACCAGTTTATCAAAAAAAGAAAAAACTATCCAAAACCAGTTTGTCAAAAAAAGAAAAAAAACTATCCAAAACCAGCCAAATCACCCCTGGAAAACTAGAAGTTGGTTTTGTCCACAATGGCATGTTGACCGGAATTTGGTATTTGACTTGTACTGCTATATCTCGGTCCCGAATCCCCATGTCAGTGTGTAATCTATATGCTGTCACGACATCTCTCCTCTCCCCTACGTTGTGGCATGCTCTGCCGGCCGCCAGCGCCGAGCCAAGGTGCGCACGCGCAATGCGGGCCGCTTCGCCACCGGCCGGAGCAACCAAGCGAGGCGAAAGGACAGCAGCAGCAGCTAACCATTCAACGGCGAACAAGGCAGCTATGACCGGCGTCTTGCCGTCTTGGGAAGGAATTGGAGGATGACACGGTGGCCGCGGCCACTGTGCTGCTCCGCTGAGAAGAACGGGAAGGTGGAGGAGGGCGGCGATGGCCTTCGGTTCTCCAGCTGCTGCTATTTCCGCTGCGAGGGGAAGGTCGAGGCGATGCTGCTCGCGGCGATCGGCGCCCGGGTTGTTGCCAACTTCAGCAGCATCACATGGACGGCAGTGACGCGCTCTCCTGCCCTCCTCACGTCCGCCTCGTACAGCTCCTGCGCCTCGCGGCCGGCCAGGAGGCTCCCGAACCCGCGGCGGCCGTGCTTGGACGCCGACGCGTCGGCCTTGGACACGCGCGTTGGATCCGAAGGATGTGGACCACGAGCTCCACGCCACCCCAGCGTTCGTCGTCGTCTCCGGCGCCTCCAGAAGGGTCTTCGCCTTCGACTGCCTGCCGCTGTGGGGGCTCGAGTCCGTCCGCAGCCGGCCCTGGCACGGCGTGTGCTCTTGGGATATGGGGATGAGGTGCACGAGTACATCTCCACATTGTTGTTGCCGCGGCCTTCTCCCTCGCTCGCCGGAGCTCTCTCACACTCTCTCTCTCTCTCTCTCTCTCTCTCTTATAGACGCACAACGAAGAAGAAAGGAGGAAGGAGAAGGAGCAGTAGGTGTTGATACACGAACACGTCACGTGTACCCTCGATGCCGGGGGTGATGCACCGCAGCTCACGTCGAAGGAGACCCGACCGACAGCGCGATACGCAAGACAGTCAGCTGACGCTTTTGTAGACCCGAAACCCCGCGCACCCGGGAGGGACCCCGTCAGGGATTGCGGCGGCTATGGGCTGCCCTAGGTCGATTCGCTCGCCCCTAGAGCCTCGGGATTCGCAGCTCTCAAACACGAAGAACAGCGAAGAACGGGAGAGAAAAACGGTGGAGAGATAAAATGTAGATGAAAAAGTAGTATATTGATTTGTTCGATTGTGTGTTGTTTCAATCGGCCATCACCCCCAACATATATAAGAGGTGGCTGGACTTCCCGTACAAGCAAAGGATTCATCTAGGTTTTCCTTACAAGAAAATTACATTAATTTACGTCCAAAAACCCTAGTCAAATTCGGATTGGTTTTATCCGAACTTTCCAAAACTGTTCGGTTTAAACTGGCTATACCTTGCGGATCCTTTTTGCGGTAGTAAACGATCTCGGATGGAATCGAGCCCAAAAGCAATCTTGACCGTTTCAATGAGACGAACATCTTTCATGTTGAAGTTTTTTTATTAGAGATTATCTCAGAGGGTCAAATCGCTCGTGCAAAACAGATAATTACTCACGCAGCTCATTAGACACACCCATATGTGTCTGGTTCCAGGCGTCACACTTTGCTCGCTGGAGGGTCTCGTCGTGCGGGCTCTAACTTTTGCATACGACCTCGGATTAAGACGATCTTTATATCAAAATCGATCGTTTTGACGAGACGCACAACTTTCGTGTAGGACACTTTTCCATCCAAGATCATCTGAATTACCTTCTGAGCTCATCTTCAACTTCTCGTCGACTTGACTATCGCAGCCTTCACCCCGGCAGGCCTTCCACCCGGGTAAGCTTTCCACACCAACAAGGTTTCACCCCGACAAGATTTCTACCCCGGAAAGGGTTCCTCCCTAGCAAGGTTTCTCCCCTGGTAAGATTTCACATCAGCAAGGTTTTACCTCGGCAAGGTTTCTACCCCGACAAGAGTTCACACCGGCAAGCTTCTCCGCCGGCAAGCTTTCCACGCCGGCAAGCCTTCACACTGGCAAGGTTTTACCCCGACAAGGTTTTCATTCACCCGGCAAAGGCCAAATACTTTTTCACTCAGGGCCGGCTCGCGAAGTGTTGCCTCTAACTTTTGCATACGAACCCGGATTCGTCACCATGCCAAAATCTGGTGTCAACACATGCCCCCCGTTTTTCGGCAAAGCTTGTGTGCCAAAAAATAACTTGTACTGTGTTTGTTCTAAGGACGATGTCAACACCCCATCGGCCATTTATTTTCCTCAGGACGATAATCAGGTATCGGCCATGCTTGTGCTAAGGGCGATAATCATATATCGGCCATTGCCTACTTAGGCTTCTTGCCACACACTTGGGTGGTATTTCTTCAAGTACTTGCCATTGAGAGCTCGAGATAACAGTGCCCCTTGTACGGATTCCACCAAATAAGAGTTTCCTGGAACTATTCTTGTAATTCTAAAAGGACCTTCCCAACTTGGATCACTTCCCGAATTTTCTGTCTCTTGAACCAATCGGGAGAATTACTTTCCAGACGAGATCGCCAACTTGAAATTTTTTCAACTTAACTTTCTTATTGTAAGCCCTTGCTACCCTTAACTTGTCCCTCTCTATGGCCTTCAAAGCAGCCAAACGTTTATCGGCAACCTCATCAATATTGTCCATCATCAAGTTATAAAAGTCTACTGCCGATAAATCATTTTGTTTGGCTATTCTCAAAGCATTCAAATTCACTTCCACCGGTAAAACAGCCTCTTGACCGTATACTAGCTCATATGGAGTCACCTTCGTAGCACCATGCCTTGAGATCCTATGTGCCCACAAAGCTTCAGACAACAACTCATGCCATCTCCTTGGATTACCCTCAATTTTCTTCTTGATGAGCTTGATTAAAATTTTGTTGCTAGACTCGGCTTGTCCATTAGCTTGGGCATAATACGGAGAGGAATTGAGCAACTTTATATTATAAGATTCGGCAAACTCTCTGACTTGGTGTGACATAAAAGATGAACCTTGATCTGTAGTTAATGTTTGAGGAATACCGAATCTATGAATAATGTGCTCAGTTATGAATTGAATTACCTCCGTATGTGTCATGTTCTTGAGAGGTACTGCTTCAGACCATTTAGTGAAATAATCAGTTGCCACTAATACGAACCGATGCCTTTTTGAGGAAGATGGATGGATTTGTCCAATGAAGTCTAAACCCCAACCTCTGAAAGGCCACGACTTGATAATATGATGTAATATAGCAGCAGGAGCCAATTGAATATCACCAAATTTTTGACAAACTTCACACCCCTTATAATATCTGAAGCAATCATTAATCATAGTCGACCAATAAAACCCAGCACGTCGCAATAACCATTTCATCTTGAGAGCCGACTGATGAGTGCCACAAATGCCTTCATGTACCTCTCCCATAGCAACTCTTGCCTGGTCCTCGTCCAAGCACTTTAGAAGAACATCATTGACTGTTCGGCGATAAAGACCGTCATCTCTCACTGTATACTTGAAAGCCATACGCCGAACAGACCTGTCCACCCTTTCACTCGGATTGCACAAGTAATCAACAATGGGCTTCCTCCAGTCGGTATTGTCACCTGCACTAGAGTTTTTTTAAGGGCCGAATCAGTGGGTTCTGGTTCGGCTTCTCCTATACTGGCAAGACAAGACATCGGTCTTTGAGAAATATGAAACATGCCATGATCAACATGATAGCCGGATGCTTGCTGTGCCAACTCATTTGCTCTCCAATTGTCATGCCTAGATATATGAGTAATGCTAAAACAATCCAATGTAGAAATTATATCTAGACATTTATCAAGATAAACATTAAGTGATTCGTCCAAACACTGAAAGACTTTGGATACTTGCTGCACTACTAGTAACGAATCACCGTAAGCCTCAATATGTGTAACACCTATAGCAAGTAACATCTCTAGGCCGAATAACAATGCTTCATATTCGGCTTGATTGTTTGTGCAAAAATATTCTAGGCGGCACGAGGCTTCAAAAACAGCACCATGAGGAGATATAAACAATACCAACACCTTGGCCATTGCTACAAACTGAACCATCAAAGTATAATCTCCATGGTACTACTGAAACAAGGTTCATATCAATATCATGCTTGTCATTAATCCGATGTTCAACAATGAAAATAGCAACAATTTGGCCTTTCATGGATTTTAGAGATTCATACGCCAAATCATATTCAATCAAAGCATAAGCCCACTTGCCAATTCTACCACTAAGAATTGGCCTATGCAACATGTATTTAATGACATCGGTCTGACAAGTTACTATGCAAGCACTCGGCACTAAATAATGTCTCAATTTTGTGCAAGCATAATATAAGCATAGACATAATTTTTCAATAAATGTATACCTTGTCTCGGCGTCCAATAAGCGCCTGCTCAAATATGTAATAGCATGCTCTTTTCTTTCGGTTTCTTGAGTCAAAACAGCACCAATAACTCCTTTCTCTGCTGCAATGTAAAGCCTGAAGGGTTCCCTATGCTTGGGTGCTTTCATCACCGGAGGAGTGCACAAATAATTCTTGATCATATCAAATGCTTCTTGCTGTTTTGCCCCCAAGTGAAATCGACATCATTCTTTAACCGAAGGATAGGAGTAAACACATCAACCTTCCCTGACAGATTAGCTATGAACCTCCTCAAGTAATTGACCTTGCCAAGGAACTTTTGCATACCTCGTTTGCATGTTGGAGCTTCCACTTTCTGTATGGCCTCTATCTTTTTGGGATCAATCTCTATGCCATCTTCATGGATAATGAAGCCCAAAAACTTACCAGCTGACACACCGAATGCACACTTCAAAGGATTCATCTTTAGTCCATAGTTTTTCATTCTTTCAAAAGCTAAATGCAAATCGGCCAAGTGAGATTCAAAAGCGTCCGATTTGACAACAATATCATCAATATAGACTTCAAGTATGACACCGAGTAAATCATGAAAAATCAAATTCATAGCCCTTTGATATGTGGCGCCAGCATTTTTTAATCCGAATATCATCACTGTCCACTCGAATAAACCAAGAAAATCAGGGCAACAAAAAGCTGTCTTGGACATGTCCTCTTCGGCCATAAAAATTTGATTGTATCCGACATTACCATCTAGAAAGCTAATAACTTTATGTCCAGAAGCATCATTAATAAGCATATCGGCTATTGGCATGTGATACTCATCTTTGGGTGTAGCCCTATTCAGATCTCTGAAGTCAATGCACACCCTCAACTTGCCGGATCCTTTCTTTTCCACCGGGACAATGTTAGAAATCCACTCGGCATACCTGCAAGGTCTAATAAAATTAGCTTTAAGCAAACGACCAATCTCTTCCTTGATCCGGTCATATGTTTTTGGATTAAACTTTCTGGCCAATTGTTTATATGGTCTAAAACCAGCCTTTGTAGGTAACCGATGCTCCACTAGCTCTCGGCTTAAACCTGGCATCTCATGATATTCCTACGCAAAGCAACAGACATATTCTTTCAATAGCTCGATCAACTTAGCTTTATGATCGGCTCTTAAATTTGCATTTACAAATGTCGGCCTAGGAGTTGAACCATCTCCTATATCTATCTCTTCCAATGGATCGGCCGATGTAAAACCTTGTCCTATTTTATCCATATCATCTAACTCTTCTATGGACTCATACATATCGTTCTCATTGGACTGATATTCTACAAGTCGCTTTTGTAACCACTCTGAGTTAGGATCCATTTAAACATATCATACCTTGGAGCCGATTGCATTCAGTCGGCTTTAAAGAGATGGGCACAAAACCATTCTTGGTTGCGCTGAGAAAGTCGAATTCTGACAAGTCACGTCCCGTCAAGCAAGTAGCATTTGGGTGTTGCCAATCCACCGATGCCTCGGCCAAAGCAACACAGGTCGAGTTATCCGCATGAATGACTTTCACTTCATCATCAACCCACTGGATCAAAAACTGGTGCATAGTGGATGGCACACACTGGTTTGCATGAACCCAATCACGACCTAGTATGACATTGTAGTTACCTTGCACCTCAGCGACAAAGAATGTGGTAGCCAAAGTTTTACTTCCCACCGTGAGCTCCACATACATCACACCTTTGGCTTCAGTTTTCTCTTTGCCTTCAAATCCATTGAGCACCATGTTGGTCTTTATCAACTCTTCATCATGCAGCTCCAATTTTTTGAAGACCGAATACGGCATAAGATTCACCACAGCACCACCATCAACAAGCATCCGAGTGAGCGATGATCCATTGATATGACCTCTGAGATACAACGGTTTCAGATGCGTTACTAGGTCTTTTGGCTTCTCGAATATTGCATTTTTAGGGCCAAAATCCAGCTGAGCCACCTCCCCTTCCTCATTGACAACACGAAACTCAGCAAGTAAGTAATATACCATATTGATATCCATACCTTCATGAACCGACGTAGACTCATAGTCCAACATATCATCCTCTTTTTCAAGTGCATCCACCAATTCTGAAATTTGTCCAAGTGAAGGAGAAGTAAGAAGTGTCGTAGACGATGCAATAGCTGTCGCATCGTCCTCCTTTGGTGGCGCAGGTGCTGCTGTGATAGGTGTAGAAGCAACTGCATCTTGTATTTGCTTAGGCCTCCACACTTGTTTTGTAGGCACCATGGGCCGAGTGTCATTGAACAACTTATCCCTTTGCTTCTCGGCTTCTTGTTCTGTCATCTCTTGACTCCTTAACCTCTGTAATTTCCTCTTTTGTGTTTTTGTCAGCCCTGGAGGACACCACTTTGGCTGAGTGTATTTAGGATCTCTCATCTTTACTTGACTGGTGTTTCCTTCAAGGTCATTAGCCGAGTGCTTTGGTGCGATAGCAAGTATCAGCTCAGTCGGATTGCTATGCATAATCGGCCGTTGTATGGTGAATGTTTCGGTGCCCAAGATGAGTGAGTCGGCATCGGTTTTTTCCTTGCCTTTGCTTGACTCGACCGTTACAGCATTTGGTGACTTAACACACCATTCTTGCTTGCCGACCCTTTTTTGATTATCTTGCACTGGCCGATTGACACTATTGTTCAAACGGCCTCGTGTGGGATAAGAAAGTCTCTCATGAATGGGCCTCCTTTGTTCTGCCCAACCCGGATGAAAAGCATAAGGGGCCATTGGGGGCTGCCACCATCCTCCATTGAAGTCTCCCATGTAATATGGTACATAGGGGAGAGGCGGTACCCATGGTCCCGGCGCCCACGACCCATATGGCCTTGCATGATGCTGAAATTCTTCCCGAGGAGGTGACCTTGAGCGCTTCAATTTTGGTGACCGGTTAGAGCTAGAACCGGCTTCATGATTGGCATACTTAGACAACAACATATCAAAAGTTGGCTTGATTTTCTTGTGCTGCACTTTAGCTTCATTCGTCTTCCACTTGCCAACTTCTGGACTTTTGGGCTTGACAAATTTAACACGAGTATTTTCTTGCGCTTGCGGTTGCCCCCCCGAGTGTAGGGTTCTTGATGGTGACTTTGATTGTCTCCTTGCCACAGGGTTGCTTGTCAAGCACAACCTGTCTCCCCAAGACCTTGTCGCCCTCCTTGTCTTTCCTGGCTCACCAACAATGACATTAGCTTTATTAGCAGATTCAGCAACCTCCGGCCGAATGAGTAGCTTCTTTCCCTCCAAATCCATGGCATTCATTGGAAAAGACTGTTTATCAACTTGCATCTCAGAAAAGTTCAATCGTCCGTCATTAATGGCCAATTGTATCTGCCGTCAAAAAACATTGCAATCGTTAGTAGCATGAGAAAAAGAATTATGATATTTGCAATAAGCGCGCCGTTTCAGCTCTTCAAACGGCGGTAAAGTATGAGATATTCTAATAATCTTAGCCTGTAGCAAAGCATCAAATATTTTATCACACTTAGCAATGTTAAAAGTAAACTTCATCTCTTCATCACGATTCTTATGAATCGGTTCAGATCATTGCAAGTAAAGGGTTTGGCTTTAGATGGCCAAACAAATTCAGTAGCAAAAACATCACCCTCATCGTCCGAGTGATCACTATCATATTCGACCATATTCATCTTTGGACGATCGGATTTGTATCTATGCACTTCTTTGAGATCTTTGCTTCGGCTTTCCTGAGCCAAAGCCCTTTGTAAGACTTGGTTGATATTTAAGAACTCATAGCCTTCTAGCTTTTCTCTAATGGGAGTCCTCAAACCACTCAGCACTAGGTCTGCCAAATCTCTCTCGGTTATCACCAAACTAAAACACCGGTTTTTTGTTTCTCCAAATCTCTTGACGTAATCGGAGACTGATTCATCATGCTTCTGTTTAACCGATGTTAGATGTAACAACTTGAGTTCATTGTCGCCGCTATAAAAGTGATCATGAAATTTCTGCTCTAGCTGCGACCAAACTCGAATGGAACCATGTGGTAAAGAAGAAAACCATGAAAATGCGGTACCAGTTAATGATAGAGGAAATAAACGCACTTTCAACTCATTTAGTGAGCCTGCTTCACCTATTTGTGCCAAGTATTGACTAACATGCTCCCATGTGGTTTTTGTGCCCTCTCCATTGAACTTAAGAAAATCTGGAATTTTATATCCCGGAGGGCACTGGATGGCATCAAAGTACTCGGGGTACGGCTTTTGGTAAATCCGTTTCCGAGGTAACTCAACTCCAAAATTCTCTCGAAGCATCTTAGCCATCTCCCCTCTAAGATTAGCTAGACCATCATCCACAGTGGACGATGCAACTTGTGGCAGCGACATAGGAGGAGTAAGATTACTAGCAGTAGGTACGAACTGTGGCATGTATGCCGAACTATAGTTCGGTAATGGCCGAGTGGTTGTAACTGTAGGTAGGGTTTGGTTCGGTGTTGCCACCGAACCTGGCATGCTCATAATAGGATTAATGGGTGCAGTCACAATCTGATTTGTTTGGGTAGGATAATAAGCCATCGGCACGGGAGGCGCCGATGCAATAGGTAAAGCCAGATTAGGGTTTTGCACATTAGCAGCTACACCATCATTACCACTAGATGATTGAGATATATTTTTCTGAGCATTAGTATTTTCTATGAAAGTTTGATAAACCAGATTGTTACCATCAGCAATACGACTCTCAATCTCAGCCCACTGCTCAGGAGAAAAGGTAGTACTCACAGCGGGTTTAACCTGCTCGGCTTAAAGAGGAGGGAATTTGATTTCTTCAATCGGAGTGATGTTGCCTTGGCGATCCTTCTTGAATTTCGCAAGGAACTCCTACAAATCCTTCTCTTCGCACGCCTTCTTGTACTCCTCATAGACTTGGCGATGATCGGCCGATATCTCATCAAGACTGGGCTTAATGATGTTATCGGCGTCTACCTCAGATGGCTTGGGAAGATCGGACATGGTGGATGATGATGATTGATCTTCTGATCCCCAGCGGAGTCACCAAAAAGTGTGTTGACACACGAACATGTCACGTGTACCCTCGACGCCGGGGGTGATGCACCGCAGCTCACGTCGAAGGAGACCCGACCGACAGCGCGATACGCAAGACAGTCAGTGGGCGCTTTTGTAGACCCGAAACCCCGCGCACCCGGGAGGGACCCCGTCAAGGATTGGCGGCGGCTATGGGCTGTCCTAGGTCGATTCGCTCGCCCCTAGAGCCTCGGGATTCACAGCTCTCAAACACGAAGAACAGCGAAGAACGAGAGAGAAAAACGGTGGAGAGATAAAACGCAGATGAAAAAGTAGTATATTGATTTGTTCGATTGTGTGTTGTTTCAATCGGCCATCACCCCCAACATATATAAGAGGCGGCTGGACTTCCCGTACAAGCAAAGGATTCATCTAGGTTTTCCTTACAAGAAAATTACATTAATTTACGTCCAAAAATCCTAGTCAAATTCGGATTGGTTTTATCCGAACTTTCCAAAACTGTTCGGTTTAAACTGGCTGTACCTTGCGAATCCTTTTTGCGGTAGTAAACGACCTCGGATGGAATCGAGCCCAAAAGCAATCTTGACCGTTTCGACGAGACGGACATCTTTCATGTTGAACGTTTTTTCATTATAGATTATCTCAAGGGTCAAATCGCTCGTGCAAAACAGATAATTACTCACGCAGCTCATCGGACACACCCATATATGTGTCTGGTTCGAGGCGTCACACTTTGCTCGCTGGAGAGTCTCGCCGTGCGGGCTCTAACTTTTGCATACGACCTCGGATTAAGACGATCTTTATATCAAAATCGATCGTTTTGACGAGACGCATAACTTCCGTGTAGGATACTTTTCCATCCAAGATCATCTGAATTAGCTTCTGAGCCCATCTTCAATTTCTCGCCGACTTGACTATCACAGCCTCCACCCCGGCAGGCCTTCCACCCGGGTAAGCTTTCCACACCAACAAGGTTTCACCCCGGCAAGATTTCTACCCCGGCAATGGTTCCTCCCTAGCAAGGTTTCTCCTCCGGTAAGATTTCACATCAGCAAGGTTTTACCTCGGCAAGGTTTCTACC
The DNA here is from genome assembly GCF_002162155.2 of Triticum dicoccoides. Lineage (NCBI taxonomy): Eukaryota > Viridiplantae > Streptophyta > Magnoliopsida > Poales > Poaceae > Triticum > Triticum dicoccoides. The sequence continues at coordinate 746,449,414 of NC_041382.1, read as the reverse complement.
CGGCAAGAGTTCACACCGGCAAGCTTCTCCGCCGGCAAGCCTTCACACCGGCAAGGTTTTCATTCACCCGGCAAAGGCCAAATACTTTTTCACTCAGGGCCGGCTCGCGAAGTGTTGCCTCTAACTTTTGCATACGAACCCGGATTCGTCACCATGCCAAAATCTGGTGTCAACAGTGGGCACGGTGGACTTTCTGGCGCACGTACGCCCCGCCGCAGCAACGGCGATCCTTGTTTCTCTCGAGCTACAATGATCAGCTCGAGGCATTATATAGCTGGGCCTGCGCTGGGCACGACCCAGGTGAGCCGGCGCCCCGATCGGCCCGCTCCGCTCGCGGCCACCACGCGCACGAACGCGCACGGCTCGCGGCGATCACGCCCGCCTCGCGATCCCTCAACTGCCTGCACCTAATCCCTACACACGCCCGCTGGGTGCACACACACGCGCGCACTCCAGGCTACTACACGCACGCACACACGCACCCCCTTGCCACGGATCCGGCTCGGTCCGGTCCGCACCCGATGCGCCCGGCGCGTGCACGCGCACCCGACACGATCGCCGTGGCTTTATCGGCCAACATACATCACCGTAAGCACGAGGGTGGTGGCCTCCGGCGTGGGTGTCGGCGGCCCGGATGGTCAAGGGGAGCCCGGAGTCGTGTGAGCGCCTACCAAGCTGCGGACGCGTGCCGGGATGACAAGGGGCGGCGGCTTCGGGGCACGAAAGCGTGCGTCCTCCATCTTTGCCCGGCAGCACGACGCTGGCGTTGGTGCCCAGCGTGGCGGAGCGCGGCACCATGGCCTCGTCCAGCGCCTCCGGTTGATGCGTCATGCGACCACCCAGTTCTGGCCTCCTCATGGCGCATGAGAGCTGTTCGACAGAATGACTAGAGTTACAAACTGAAAATAGGACCCTGCAAACCAGCACTCGTCAATGAACTGAATAGGTGGAGAACAAAACGAGGTGACGGCTGACATTTCTCAGTGGCCATTGCTCCATCTTCTAGAGCATATAGTTCGAGTGGCCGTTGCTCCATCTTCTCCTCTGCTAAGCTTGACATTTTTCAGTGCAAACTTTTGTCAGTAACTCAAGATGCCACACCAAATTCCAGCAAATTTTGTTGTGTTTTTTACACGACATGACAAAGTTGAGGTCGATCCTTAACAATATTATAAGCTGCTAGAAAATGGAATGAAGCATATGCTGAATGCGTGGAGAAAACACTGACCTGAATAATATTACATCCTACCTAGCTCTCATCAATGAACTGAATCAAATCACCAGCACTGCCTACGGACAAAAAGAACCGACTCACTTTGTCCCTGAACAAAAGGCAGCGGACAGACATTTGCCGCGCGCCTCAGGTTTTTGATCCCTGACATACTTAGCTCCCCGTCGGATCAGTGATGAACTGACGGTGAAGCGACGAGAAGGGGAAGAGGACGCAGGCGCGCCGAGAGGTTTTTCGACAAAGCCGGCCGCGCTGAGAGTGAGAGGTGGGTGCAAAAAATCGAAGCGGGACGAGCGAGCGAGAGGAGAAAGCATTGAGCAGCATGGGGAGGGAGAGGGCTCGCCGTGCCTATCTCGGGCCGGCGACGCTCAGACGGTTCCTCCCCGCGGGCCACTACAACTGCAAGCTTGTGGCGCGCACGGTGAGGGAGAGCCCCGCTGGAGTCCTCTCGATCCCCACCATCTCCTCCTCCGCCGCTTGACGCGACGGCAGCCTCCGCCCCCCTCCGTTAGCTCGACAGCAGCTCGCCTCACTCCACCGCCTCCCGCCTGCGCTGGCACAAGGACGAACTGAGCAGCGCTGAACGCCACTGTGTACCGCGGCCAAAAGTGCACCTGAAAGCGGAGCGACGGACAACCCACACGGTGCGGGTGCGGGTGCGCGCAAAGATCGGGGACGACGATCAGGCGGTTCAAAACTCGACTGAGAGTGAAATCGAGATTCAGTCGAATGAGAATTAGCCAAAAATCCAAAACGTTTTAGAAACTCCGAAGAAATTTGTACGGTTGCTTGCTGCCTTACCCTTTGTTGTGTCTGTGCCGAGCAAAGCTACGGGCGATGCGCTGGCTCAGCTCTGCTCCGACGACCTCGTGTTTTATTATAATAGTAAAAAAGATAAAACTGGAAGAAAAAAAATCTCCATTGCCGGGATTTGAACCCGGGTCGCCTGGGTGAAAGCCAGGTATCCTAACCGGGCTGGACGACAATGGACTTGTGGACAACTGCGTGTGGAAGTACTATCATCACAGCGCGGTAAAAGGACGCGTGCCCATAACGACAACTGTTCACACCACAAACAAGACGAACTGTAATTTGAAAACCGAAAAAGGCACAGTAGGGCATGGATGGAAGTCTGGTTTCGTCAGCAAGATCAAGCAACCGGCCACGTCGATGATATCCTCGGGCCTCGACGGCGGGAGGGTTTCTTCCTCATCCGTATCTGCATGTCCTACCAGAACATTGCTGCAGGTCCTACCAGAACAACCACTCAGGTTAACAAGAGTAGAATTAAGAGCAAAAACACATTTCATGAGGCTCCAAGTTAGCCTTTTGAAAATACAAATGATCAATACATTAACCCTGTCCACAATAAACACAAATTTTACTTCCTTTCCAGACTCATCTCAACAAGTTATCCTTAGTTAAGATACTTTTTTTGGTCATTATAACCAAAAGAAAATCTTACTCGTTGAAGGTACTTGGGTTTCCATAGATATTATTGTGGGAAACCACACGCAGATTTTACCAAAAAAAAAAGATACAAGGATCTGACAGTAGGCATGTACAGTACTTGTTATACATGAACCTTCGTACATGGCTTCAGCAACAGCTCGACCCACTTTCCTCGTCGTCGTGGAGGTCAAAGAAGAAGGGCAGTGAGCGTCGGTGCACACCTTTTTTGTTAGAAACACAACCTAATGTGTATGGGGAATCCGTTTTGTGGCCGGAACGGGAAGTTGGTGGCAAGGCATCTTTGGGAGAGAAATCCCTTTACCGATCTTCATCGGTTTGGATGATGGTGACTGTCTCATACCCTTGAGGGCACTTCCACACCTCAGCCCAGGATAACGAGCATGCATGACTGAGTTCATGACATGGAAATGCTAACGACAACATATTCTCAGGTTTACAGAGCTATTGCAAGATTGTTTATACGGCATTGTCATAATAGACCAGTGGCTTAAATTATCGCAGCGGAAGACTTCAGTGGTTACAATGGCTCATGGATGGGCTCTATAAACGCACATGACTAACTGGATTAATCTTCTAGCACACGAACACTCTAGCTGCATATTAGTTGAAGATGCCCACGTTAAAAGTCTTGTGAGTACTTTTAATGTACTGCAAGCTCAATCAAATAACATAGTATATCCCAAGCAAAGAAAACATGACCTCCCCTGCAAAAAAAGAAAAGAAAAAGAAAACATGACCTACCAACATAATCTGCAAAAATTTAACTTAACAACTATAGTTAACATGGCATGGCAAGCATAAATAGTATCACGGCAAGTCTAGCTATCAAGAAATCACTAACATATCTGTCAAGATAACTGAACTAAATATAATATAACGAGGATAAAGCATGTTCCTGCAAATGCATCTTATTCAGGTTTATTCTTATTATCACTCAAGATCATTCTCATGTTTTCCTACCAATCAATATCATCGGTCTCCTAGCCATATCATGGCTAACATACCAAGTCATGACATGTCATGTCATCCAGTTCCTGCACAAAATTATGACATATCCCCTATTTCAAGTTTGTTCACGTGCAATCTTATATTTAAAGATGTTCATACCTCCAAACTCGACACAGACGAAATAAATAGTGTGGCCAAATGCAAATTGTGTCCATAATCGAGGAGGCAGCTATTCGAATAGGCTAAGACTCTGCAGATGTTGTATATTTTACCCACACCATGAAGTCCCCCTCTTTGTCTTGTATCTCGATACACTTCCCTCGCGAGTGGACAAATGTTACTCCAACAAACCGGTTCTACCATCATAACACGTCTATAGCATCATCGACAACAATGTCATGGGGGCGCATATATGGACCCAATGCCCCAGGGCATTCCTGACCGTGACCGGTTTAACTAGATTCGAGTACTCAATAACAACTACTTGTCCAACGCACCCATAAGTTAGACGTTGCTCACCTGGCCTAGGCAATGTACGTCATCTAGTCGTACCCAATGAGGATGAAAATAAGAGGTTTGGTGATATATTAGGTTAGGGCCTTCCTAGGTAAGGCAAATGTGGTCGCATTTATTTATCTCGGTTGAGCGGCACTATGACTCGATCTACCTAATGGAGGCGGTTGTGTTGATTAGGTGTGTTCTTTATCATGACAATAAATAAATCAGGTTCATCACATTTTTATAATGATGGATAATCATGACAAAGGACAACATCACTATATAACATAACAACCACACTCCATCTAAGGATAATAGTCATAGTGCAATCAATATATAAAACGGTTGTTGTAAGCCATCAGCAATCACTACCGCACAGTGTGAGGCATAGTAACCGCAGGAAAGTATGAATGTATCTAATCCATGTCTAAGCTAGGCATGGGGGCTCAACAGGTGCAAATAAAGTAAGTGTTCGGTTAAGGTTTTGTACCATTATTTTTAAGTTGGCATCTATGTACTTTCGACAAGTTTATTCATTTGACTAGAGTGAATCATCAGATTCCATACTCATACGCACATATCACATCTCTAGTACTCATCTAGCAATCAAAGCATATAAGGATATGGATATATACCATGCAAGCACATAAAGCATAGCCATATAAACCATAAACCATATACACACTTCTAGCATGTAGATCAAGATAAAGATCATGCAAAAAAAAATCGTGAGCAATGTTACGGGGCATAGGCTAGTTGATTGGATTACCTCGGGTGAAGATCATTTAGAAAGATAGATGATCGCCGGAGGAATTGATAATATCTGAAAATATAATTCAGAGAATGACAGAATAAAGAATATGTGCACATGTGCGAATTTAGAGACTTGCAACATGAATGAAATGGATTGCATTGCACCGGCCTCAGAAAAGTATGAACGTGGGCTTTATAAAATAAATATTCACCTTTGGGTCTGATTTATTCTGCGAATAAATCAGAAAGTGCACTTTTTTTTGAGAATTAATCAGAAAGTGCACTGTTGCAATACTGCAGGCACGGGTGCAATTCTCCGAAGATGGGCCGAAGTGGGCCGAAACTGGATGGTGTTGTATAGAAAATACGCCGGCCTGCGGGAAAGCCGCGAGCAGAGAGGGCACCACCACCCCTCAAAAAAAAAGGAGAAGGCGCCACGGGGGAAGCCGGTACAGAGGCTGACGAGCTGGGCCATGCGGTCCCACTTGTCGGGTTCAACGAGGCCGTCGTCTACCTCGCGCGCGTGACGTCAGCAACGACGCCGACGACGATTCCCGGCGACTCCGATCATCTCCCACGGCGCGACAGGCATCAGTGCTCTTAGTAAGTCGAGGCGCATCAGACGCAATACTTCACGGACGCAGGGGAGGACCCAGGCGACAGCGGCATCGGTTCCCGCGGAGGAGCTCATCGGTCGAGGTCGATGTCGAGCTCCCGGTCATCCCTCGGAGTAAATGAGTCTATGGGGAGCTACGACTTCACCAGTGTATCACGCGTTGTAAAGTAACTGGCGAGGGGAAGCGCTTCGAGCTCGCCATGGCGGAGGGGGCTGACGGCGGTGATCTCGCCGGAGAGGAAGAAGGAAGGGGACATGGGTCTATTCCTGCACGGGGAGGTTTCTAGTTTGGATAGTAATGGGATCTTGCACGCGTGCGAGCGCAGGGGTGGCTTAAACAGCCGGGGCCGAGGGGACGCCATGATTGCGCCTTGGGTGCGTGATTACCGGCGACAGTGGAGAGGGCCGAGGACTGGACGCGGCACAGAGAGGGGGATGGCTTAAGCGGTTGTGCTGGGAATTTTTCGGAAGAAGCGGCCAAGCGACGGCGGTAGCTGGTGGTCGGCCGAGCAGTGCCGCGCATGGGCGGTCGGGGTCCGGCGAGCTCCTGGAGACAGGGGAGGAGCAACGAAGGGCTTTGGCGAGAACAGGGGGATAGGGGGACACGCTGGGGAGTTCACTGTGCGCGGACGGCGCGGCGCCGGTGGTAGGGGACCGGCGGCACAGTGGGGGTGACCAGCGTTTTGGCTTGCCATCGGCGCAGTCACCGCGTGGAGCTACAGGAAGTGGCATTAAGAGCTCCGTGTGCTCATTCTGTGCTGCCAAACTTTGTCAAATTTGCTATGTGCGTGTCTCTTCAGTCAAAAAGAAGACGAGTCAAGAGAAGTTAGGCTGGGAAGTTACTTTGCAATAGTGAAACTTGTTCACATCAATTGGCATTGATTTTTGGTTTTATCTTTGTTACTGGTCAAGATGAATTCCCTTGGGGCTGATCTTCCGATATGGTGGTTATTGATGGTATATAATAACCCTGAAAAAGTGGAAGAATGCAAATATCATTTTGATCGCTTTTGGCATTTAGGTCAGAAAATGCATGGAACATGGTGACTAAAATTTGAACTACATTACCCCATGTATTTGCACATATGGTGTCTAGGTACCATGGGTTAGCTCCATGAATTTTTTGGGATCCATACAAGCAACAGAAAGGGGTTGCTTTGTAAAGTGGATTATTTTATGTCTCCATCAGTGTAATCCACTCTCTTGATTGCGGGGTTGCTTTGTAAAGTGGATTATTTTATGTCTCCATCAGTATAATCCACTCTCTTGATTGCGTCGTTACTAAACAGGAGACACAACGCACCTCTCCAGTCATTGGCAGACATGGTCATCAACTGACTGGTCTACAGCTGATGCAGCAGTACAACATAACAATAAATTGGACGCAACACAAGATTTGCACATTCAGCTCAAAAAGTGGATCCGTTTAACATTTATACGTCAAAACATTTGTATTGCTCAACAAGTGCATGGGATCATTTTACCATCATTACATCACTGGACAGACATCCTCATTCAAGACCAGATCAACGAAACATCATCATGTGCATAAGAACACATCATCAGTAGACAATATTTGTACTTTCAGCTCAAAAAGCAGATTCATTCCACATTTGTACATAAAAAACACACAAAAAAAACATTTATCATGCTCAACAAAGTGCAAATGATAGTTCTAGCACCATTACATCACTGGATAGAGAACATCACCAAATTAGTCCCTCCTTTCCGGGGAAGGGACCAGATCAACAGGAAAAAGGAAACGTTTCACCAGGATTGTTCATCCATAGCTGCTGCTCCTCACCAGGACATGCTTGCTTGTTAAGATCTTGCAGCAACTGATGCTACACTCTTGTCATCAGGGGCTTGTATACCATCTTCTAGGACTAGTTGATTGGTTCTGGTAAGTCCCATTCTTGTTGAACATCATATTTATGCTGGTCTATTGCAAATTTCCATGTGTCCCTAGTCTCACCAAACAAGCACTCCATGTCCAATTGATGCTGAATCCCTTTCTTGCAGAAGAGCTCAAGAACTGTATGGTCGAAGGGAAGGAACATGAAATAGACGATCTGAATAATTGACCGCGATTCAACATCGATCTTTGAATGAAAGAGAAGCCTACACATGTTTTTTGGCAACCATGCACAGGGCTGTTGCGGTGGACAGCAACCAAGGTGTGCCCACCTTTGAGTCTGGCCTGCTGAAGCAGTGCATAAGGGTCCTGAGTTTGCAATGCCTGTCCTTGTGGGATTGAGTTCCCTTGGGCTTGAGATGGCTGACCTTGTGGTGGAGCATTACTTGAATTGAACGTTTGACTCTGGCCACCTCGAGCAGCTGGTTGACCCTGCTGGCCTGTGGCTTGAGATGGCTGACTTTGCTGGCCTGTGGCTGGTGGTGCTTGACCCTGCTGGCCTGTGGCTGGTGGTGCTTGACCCTGCTGGCCTGTGGCTGGTGGTGCTTGACCCTGCTGGCCTGTGGCTGGTGGTGCTTGACCCTGCTGGCCTGTACCATTGCTTGGTTGCCCGCCCTTTGGATATTTAGAAGCAGCTGCTTGAGTTCCATCGTCACCTGCTATACAGCACTTCAGAAACTCATTCAGTTCGGCAAGGTTTAACAGTTCTCTAAGGTCACCTATCTCCCTCAGCAACTCACGCAATTCAGAATCATTCATAATAATGTTGAACTTGCCCCTTGGTTCCTTTCTGCAGAACTGATCCAGCGAAACATGGTAATAGAAACGGGCATTCGATCTTAGGAACACGGTATGGTATAGTATCATGAATATTTGTGGCTGAGGCTCACCCAACTTCTCAAGCCAGTGGGCAAAATCCACAGGATATTGAACACCACTCCCGCAAACCTCCTCAACCAACTGCTTCACAAGATCTCTTATTGCTATCCAATCATTACATCTCTGTTGCAGAGTCAAACCCTTGTAGCCGGGTGACTTTGGCAGGATATTGAGCAAGACAAACTTACCATGAGAATAAGAGATCCTCAGGTTAGATAGCTTCACAGCAGCACCTAAAGGAACCCCCATCCGATGGTTTTCCACAGTAATAACCGCCAACGATCTCAGTGCATAAGCAAATATTTCAGACACCATTCTTGGGTTCATCTTGATGATCTTGGCAAGATACGGATTGATCTCCCTTCCGTCCTTGCTTTTAGGTCTGCCTACAAGCTTGTTGTATAATATTGAATCAAACATTCGGTTCCTGCCAAAGAAATTGACAGGATCTCCAAGATCCTTCATGTCGACTTCCCTAGAATGCCAACTAAACAGAAAAAACCATACATGCAAGAAAAATTTACATGAATGCAATCCAGTAATGAATCAATTAATGAGTGCAATTGTACATCCAAGAAAAACTTACATTGCATTACTGACTGGATAGGCATCAAAATTTTCAAAGGTAGAAAAGTGACGAGACAAACACGGCTTAAGGCGGTTTGCATCAGATGAAATCAGGGAACATATCCTCCGGAAAGCAAACTGCATAATCCTCATTTTCAAGGCTGAAATGGGGGGGGAGGAAATTGTAATCTGTGCCACCGTTTGACTTGGACTTCAACGCGTCAAGCCGAACCAGAATACAACAGCACCTCACTATCGGCCCAGATTCAGTGGCTGCTCGGAATCACTCCACTCCTGACTCTACACTGCTCCTGGACGCAACAAGAAATCTAAATGGTTACTAACCAAGTAGAATGGCACCACATCTTACAAAGAGAGAGCGTTAAATTTTATATATAGTCTTACATTAATTCGCTAAAAGATAACTTAATTTATAGGAGAAAAAATGATGCATTTCCTATAATATGCCTACCTAATTTTTTTTGGGTATACGCCTACCTAATTTAGTGAGTTACCATCCCCAAAGAACCAGTGTGGATGTCGCTACTCATTCTACAGAGTTGAGTTCATTTCTACCCAATTGCTTAAATCCCAGGACGGGTAAATTATTGAATGGTTTGCCAAGAAAGTTCATTACACTGTGAAACAATAATAAATTAGTTAACTGTAACATTATGCAGGCTAGTGTGGTCATTTTACACCTACCTTAATTCTAGTTCAAGTACATCCAACATATCTTTTCCCATCATATACCACCATTAGTACTTGCTAATGAAGTAAGTAAACCATAAGCCAGTTTGGCAATATTGTGTTTGTTAATGCAAGCTATACCATGGATTGGACAAAGCGTGGATGAATATGCTTACCCAGGAGTCATTTGAGCTCGAATATTAGAGTGACTAAGTTTTTAATAAATGCTGCTAATGAACTTTGAAGCAATGGATGACACCCCCACACCCATGCAACAACACCAGCATATAAAACATGACACAAGTGAATCACACTGGCAGGGCAAAACATGCACAACTAATTTTCACCAAAACTATGCGCTACACCCAGTTTTCCAAAACTACACCAGGGCAAGACATGCCAATTTCTGACTACGAATAGAAACTTGAGTAACTCACAGCCACATCTGTGTGGTAAAACCCATGCAACTAACTTCTACCAAAAATGAAGCACTTAGTCCACGACTCCAAAACTACGATCAGAGCAACACCACAATGTCCAAACCACAAATACAAACTTGCGCGAGTCACAGCCACAGCAAAGCAGGAAAATCCCATGCAAGTAATGTGTAACTAACTTTAGCACTACTTCACCGACTCCAAACTACAATAAGAGAAAACACATCCTAATCTTCGAACAACAGTTGCCAACTTGTGCAAGTCAGAATCACACAAGCGCGGCAAAATGCATGCGACCAATCTATACCAAAAAGAAGTATCTACGTCCACAACTCCAAAACTACTATCAGAGCAAACACAGTCCAATTACCAAACAACAAATAGAAACTTCCACAAGTCACAACCACCCACGCGTGGCAAAACCAATGAAGCTCTTTTGTACCAAAACTAAGTGATATGTCGACAACCTCTCATGTTCCAGCACATACCAGTTCCCAAACAACAAACGCAGCGCAATTCAAAGCCTGTACGCACGAGAAAGCCCATACAACTTATTTCTACCAAAAGTAGTGCTACCTCCACGCTCTCTCAGGTGTCGGCGCATGCCAATTTCCTACTCACAAACCACAAGCTCGCAAAATAGGATAACCTGAAGACAGCCCCACATCCAATTTACCATCTTGAAGAAGTATAGATACATGTGAAATCTGAATCTAGCGACGAATCCCGATAGGTACGAACCAACACATCTATCGTCGATCCTACCTCGCCGATTGCAGGTGCACCAGAAGTAACAGGGATTAGCAGGGGCAAAATTAAGCAAGGTAATGGTGGATCAGAGTTGTCAAACTGTATAGATTCGAAGCAGAGGTCGCTGGAGTTGCAGATGTAGAATCTCGCGGTCGTCAAGCTTCTTCCGGGACTTGTCGAAGAACTTGTGGTCGACCTCCACCAGGTGCTTGAAGGGCTCAATCGGGCTCGAGACCGGCGCCCCGCGACACCCGACCCCCGCGCACGAGCGATCGAAGAACTTGTCGTCAACCTCCACCCGGTGCTTGAAGGCTCGATCGGGTTCGACTCCGGCGCCCCACGACACCCGACCCCCGCGCCCCGTCGATGGAAGAACTTGGGTCGACCTCCACTCTGTGCTTGAAGGGCTAGATCTTGGAGGTGCACTTCCTCTCGGGGTTCGACTACGGCGACCGGTGCGCCCGACGACGACGCCCGCCCCCTCGCCGCGGCGATTTGCCCCTCCTAGGGTTTCTGGCGTGGCGAGGCGGTACGGGGCCGAGGAGGGGGAGGGGGGAGGGGGCAGGGGAGGGGACGGCACGCGTGACGGCGTGAGCGAGGCTTGGAATTTGTTTTTTGTTTTGGTTGATCTACAACCGGTGGAACCCCTCCTTTCGCCTCAAACGTCCAACGGACAGTCCGGACACTACCTGGACAAATCCACTGGTCCGCTATATTCCACTATATTTTGACTAGCAAACGGGCCATTGATATTTTACTACTCCCTCCTTTTTTATTTACTCTGCATATTAGAGTTGACTGAAGTCAAACTTCATAAAGTTTGACCAAATTTATAGAAAATAATATAGACATTTGTCATAATAAATCTATACGATGTGAAAGTACATTTAATAATAAATCTAATGTTGTTGATTTGTTATTGTATATCTTAATATTTTTGTATATAAACTTGGTCAAAGTTTGTAAAGCTTGACTTTGACCAAAGCTAATATGCGAACTAAATAAAAACGGAGGGAGTACTTCAATGCTGATTGCGCACACCAAACTGAAATATCTCCTTCTTCTATTGTTAATTGCTAGTGCAATAATCGAGAGGGGATAATATACCTGAATAGTGAAGTTGTGAACCTAGCTTATTTCTCCTTCTCCTTGCTTCATATGCATCATTTGTTTGGAGGGCAAGCTTGTAGCAGAGTTAAACCCAGAAAGAAAAATTGAATACGTATCAAGGGACATAGTAGCATCCGACTGAATTAGTAGTGGAGTAGAGAAGCGCTAGACCATATAAAGTAAATGATACCTCTCTGTTAAAGCAGGTTAAGAAATGGATAGTACGTTTGAAAACACGAACTATGTACAGTAAGCCTGGCTGTTTTGTACATACAAATTCCTTGTATTGATGATAACATAAATTCACCTACAAACAAACTAACAAATTTAGTTAGTACTATATACTTGTTGCACACAGTCGAGCCAATACAAACACTTTGCGTATGAAACGATCATGTTGGAATTCCATTGCACCACCAATGTTTTACTCCCTCCGTTTCAAAATATGCTGCTTCCTTTATTTTCGTGTTTCAATTTTGATCATAAATTTAACCAACGAGTCCGACTACGGCGGGAGCAAAAGTTATATCAGTGAGTTCGTATTCGAAAGAAGTTTTCAATTATATAATTTTTTTCTCCCGTCACAGTCGGTCTTGTTGGTTAAATTTATGGTCAAAGTTGGACATCGAAAAACGCAGGCACACTATATTTTGAAATGGAGAAAATAGTATTATTGTCTTCTAGATTAGTTGAGCACCACCATTTGTAGTTAATTAGGCAAGGCTTGGCCGGTGCTTTTTGGAGGTCTTTCATTGACAAACCTGTTGGCCATGGCTGCTCTCCCTTGCACTGCCATGTGTCGTCTACATAGAGATAGGGTCGGCCGCCGATTGCCCTCCTCTGACCGACCAGCTACTTGTCGAAGGTTGAAGGCGTGCAGCCGTGCACCCACCCTGCCGTGACAATGGACGGCGACTAAGTGATGACAGTACTGGAGAGTACACAATCTCCTAAATGATCCGGTTCTATACGTACACTACATGTACACAACAGCCTTGGGTTGATTGATCTTTGCCTTTGTTTTCGTGCAATATCGTCTCTTATGGAGTCCATAGCAATCTGCATATGTCTGTTCTCTCATCACCAAAACAAGAATCATCCCGCAACCAGCTTCAGGTATATGTAAGCTTCACACGTATATGAATAAATATTTCATAACTGTAGAACCCTTCGTTAAGACACAAAGGGCGTGTTTGATTACATTGTCAATCGAGGCTGGCCCGGCGAACCTAGCTCTAGTGAGCCGGTTTGAGGGGATGCAGGCAAAAAGACTCCAGATGCACATAGTTTGGTTGTCTGCATGTACCTTAGTTGCACAAGACAACCATTTTTGACCCGCATTGCATTAGGCGCACATATGACATGGTGTTTGGTTGCAACCTGCATAAGGCGTTGTCATCACTTCTAACTGGTGGTGAGCTTACCACACACAATCTGAACATGTAGTGCCAGCTAGTTAAACAAATGACAGTTCATCCTAACTACTATCAAATGACAGTTCAAATTATTAAGAGCCATTGGCTAAATAGGGGATAGTTCATCGGTGTTTCTTCTTCTTCTTCTTCTTCTTCTTCTTCTTCTTCTTCAAATCCTGCACTGACCCGCCGTTGCCGCGCGCAGATCGGACAACCACCAGGCTGCAGCAGCGCCGCTGCAGACCACCCCACTCCGAGGTCAAGACCGACCTCGACCACCGCCCCGCGCCGCCCGCCGCCATCCAGGAGCCGGATCCGCGCCAGCATGCCACCGCCCAGATCGGGAACCCCCACGGTCGCCACGCCACAAACGGGCCCGTCGCTCGATGTCGCGTTCCCATCAGGAAACCCCGCCGCCGAACTCCGAGCACGCCGCCGCGCCGCCGGCCCCGCCAAAGACCGGCGCCCCCACTCGACCGGCTGTCTCGCGCCAGCCGCGGAGCACGAGGGGGAGGAAGAAGAGGCCCCGCCACCGCCCCACCCGCCGGGCTTTGCCCGATGGTGTCGCTGGGCGGCGGCGAGGAAGGAGAGCAGAGGAAGGGGAGGTTGAGTCACGGCGGCTAGGATTCCCCCCGGTCGCTTGCAAGAGCGACACGGGAGGGGAGGGGAGGGGAAGATTGAGTAACCTTTTGTTATTCCAAGCATCATTGTTAAATGCCTCCACACCATGGCCGGAGCTAACAACATTGTCAGGCCCGACCTCTTCCTCCTCAGGCACGTGTTCATCAAAGCCCCACTGGAGGATCCAGTTATGCAGAATGCAACAAGTAAGAACAAGCTTAATCTGAGTGGAGTATGGGTGAAATGGCTTCTGATCTAGGATCTTAAACCTATTCTTCAGAGCTCCAAATGCCCTCTCAACAGTTACTCTAAGGCTAGAGTGTCTGAGATTAAACAGCTCCTGTGCAGTCCTAGGATAATTCCTACCAGAGAACTCATTGAGATGGTACCTGATTTTCCTGAAGGGTGGAAGGACACCTGGCCGACATGCATAGCCAGCATCTCCAAGGTAGAACTTGCCGTTGGGGATGTTGATCCCATCAGATCGACTCATGCTGTCACTGGGAATGTTAGCATCATGCGCTGACCCCTCCCAGCCAGCCAGCACGTATGTGAACTTCATATCAAAGTCAACAACAGCAAGCACATTCTGGCTTGTGTAGTGCTTCCTCCCCATGTATGCTGTAGACTGTGACCTAGGAACTCTAGCAGTGACATGAGTACCATCTATTGCCCCAATGCAATCCTGAAAATGGCATCATAAGCCTGTGTTAGTGCTCAAATTGAACAATACAAGCATATCAAGCCATGAAAAGTGTATATTGTCAATGCTCACCTTGAAGTATGGATACCATCTTGGGCTTTCACGAATCTTGGGTGGAGTCTGGCCAGATGGTCTCCTGGTCATCTCTCCTCTAAGCTCCCCAACAGCAAAAAGCACCTGCTTGAAGTACCTAGAGATGGTCTCCATTGATCTCCTGAACGTGTTGTGAATGACCCTGAACCTCTGGTTATGGCCAACAACATGGAGGAACATGGCCACTTGCTCTTCCACACTGGTGTTGATGTTATCTTGTAGTAGTCCCTTCTCCCGAAGGTCTCGACAAGCCTGGCAAATGGTGCTCTTTTCATTCGAAGCATCCACAGAGCCTCGACATCATTGTAGTTGTAGATGTAGTTCAGATTTTGGATCCTCTCCTGTTCCCCGATAAACATTGGACCATAGCAAATCAAAGGTCTCCCAGCACGACGAACAACTCTCTGGTGCATGAACATGACCCATGCCTGAATCACACTTTATCAGTGTTGCTGCCTGAATTATCAGCCTCATCCGTGCGTCCATAACCTAGTCGACATCGACGGTTCGTTCAGTGGGAAATCTATCCTACTCCTTGCCTAACGGCCTAACCACCAACCTAACAAAGGGGGGAGAGGGTGCTGCTTACCGGCATCAGAGACGAGGACGACGTAGGGGGAGCCATGGCAAAGACAAGGTCGACCAGACGGTGGCCAATAGCCAGGGGAGCACCAGATCTATCGCAAACGCCGCCGCCTCTTCCGCCACCGCTGCCTCTAGCGCATATCTGAAATCGCAGCTGCCGCTGATGGTGAGGAAGTAGGTAAGAAAGTGGCTATGGGTGAGCAAGTAGAAAGGGGGTGAGGCTAGATTTGGCACCGAGACGGCGTGCCAGATTTCCCATCTCCTGCCATCCTCCCTTGCCCTTGCGTCGCAGTCGCCCGTGCGACCTCGCGCCGCACTCAGCCTGGCTCGCGAGAAACTCCCGATCTGAGTGTTTCCAGTGAGCTAGGCTTTGGGCTGCTTTGAGAAACGTGCGATGCAGGGCCAACAGTGAAACCAGGCAACCAAACAGGCCTCTTCCTTCCCATGCGGGCCTGTTTGGGCTCGATGCGGGCAACCAAACACACCCAAAGTGTATTCTCGCTCAACTGGTCGTAGCTTGTAAAGTTGGGTGTCAAGGTTGTGAGTTTGATCCCACTCCTTGGCATATAATTTTTGCGCCTTTCACACATCAGGTGGGTCGGCTGAGTTGGGCCACAACGGGGCCGACTAAATTGGGTCACAGTGACGACGAACAAAAATCTGGACGGCTTGCCACACGCGGCGGACACAAATGATTGGGAAACACTTTACATCAGTAGTCTGATACTTTTTATTTCCTCACACGTCTTCTGCACTGTTCATCTCGTACCACATCCAATGGCTTGTTTGGTTGGCTTCTAATCTCCTGAAATTGCTCATAACTGCAGTAATGTTGCTTGGGACCATGGATCAGCCGCACCTATACTTGGTGCCGTACATCGTCTCTCATCATGTCTGGGGATTTGTGCGTAATGCCCATCATATTTTATGGCAAGAATCATCAACCACCATTTAACAGCCTAGTGTTGCTAATAAACCTACTGCATGACGAGTGTCATAGGGAATAAAATAGGAACTTTGCATCCGTGCATGTAGTTCTCTCCATGCGGTCAGCACTGTTCAACATTCTGTATTGCCTCGATACGTGCAACAACATTTTTATTCCTTTTTACATGTCTGTACATCAACATGGTTATTTGGGTCATCTATATCTTTTGAATAATTTCTTGAAAAATAAAATCGTAGCAACAACAGGATAGAGATGGTTATGTGAAAGCACGTCAATTTTTTTTGAGAGCACAAGATGTTTTCTTCTTCTAAGAACGTAAAAGTATCCTTTTTGCATGAAAAAATAACATGAACACACACACAAACAATGATGTACCATGGGTACACTGTAGCCATGAACACACACACAAACAACATTTTTATGTGAAAGCATGGTGTTTGCAGAGATGGTTGCTTCCTTGTTATTCTCCTCCGGTGCTCGTCGCGGTCCTTTGCTGATCCTCAGTGGCGCTATGTACGTCCATCCCTGGTGTGTCCAAGATGATGTCTCGCTCAAATCAGATTGAGTCCTGCCATCCACTTGCATCTTCCTCTTAGGCATCAGATGAAGGAAATATGCCCTATATGCAATAATAAAGTTGTTATTTATATTTCCTTATATCATGATAAATGTTTATTTTTCATGCTAGAATTGTATTAACCGGAAACTTAGTGCATGTGTGAATACATAGACAAACAAAGTGTCCCTAGCATGCCTCTACTTGACTAGCTCATTAATCAAAGATGATTAAGTTTCCTAGCCATAGACATGTGTTGTCATTTGATGAAGGGATCACATCATTAGAGAATGATGTGATGGACAAGACCCATCTGTTAGCTTAGCACTATGATCGTTTAGTTTATTACTATTGCTTTCTTCATGACTTATACATGTTCCTATGACTATGAGATTATGCAACTCCCGAATACCGGAGGAACACTTAGTGTTCTATCAAACGTCACAACGTAACTGGGTGATTATAAAGATGCTCTAAGGTGTCTCCAATGGTGTTTGTTGAGTTGGCATAGATCGAGATTAGGATTTGTCACTCTGAGTATCAGAGAGGTATCTCTGGGCCCTCTCGATAATGCACATCACTATAAGCCTTGCAAGCAATGTGACTAATGAGTTAGTTGCGGGATGATGCATTACGGAACGAGTAAAGAGACTTTCTGCTAACGAGATTGAACTAGGTATGAGGATACCGACGATCGAATCTCGGGCAAGTAACATACCGATGAAAGTGCTAGTTATCGACTAGAGGGGGGGTGAATAGGCGATTTTTATGAAAGTCTTCAAAACATGGAAGTTTCGAAGACAAACAATAGAAATGACCCTATTGATATGCAGCGTAAGGTAAACTACACTAAGCAAGCCATAGTCAAGTATGCAATGAAGTGAAAGCACGAAGACTAATAGCAGCTAGGTAGCAAGGATCAGAATGGAAGATGGTATGAAGCCAAACAACGATAGTAGTCAAACAGTGAAGACAAATAAGTAAAACAAACAGGAAATGACTTCCCGAAGACAAACTCTAAGTAAAGAGAGGGAGAGGATAGAACCAGTCACTTGTTGAGGACACATGATTTGTTGGACCGGTTCCAGTTGCTGTGACAACTATACATCTGGTTGGGGAGGCTGAGATTCAACTCAGAAGACCACGTCTTCACCTTATTCCCCTTGAGCTAAGGACACCCAGTCCTCGCCCAATTACTCTAGTAAGTCTTCAAGGTAGACTTCCAAACGTTCACAGACTTTGTTCACCGGCGATCCACAATGACTCTTGGATGCTCAGAACGCGACGCCTAACCGGCTGGAGGATTCACAGTCCTCAAGTGTAACAAGTCTTCAGGTCACGCAGAC
Organism: Triticum dicoccoides; assembly: GCF_002162155.2. NCBI lineage: Eukaryota > Viridiplantae > Streptophyta > Magnoliopsida > Poales > Poaceae > Triticum > Triticum dicoccoides. The sequence continues at coordinate 746,431,279 of NC_041382.1, read as the reverse complement.
AGAAAGACTTCAGTGATGCCTAACACTCTTTGGCTCTGGGTGTTTGGGCTTTGTCCTCGCAAGGATTTCTCTCTCTCAAAAGCTTCGGAGGTGGGTTGCTCTCAAACGACAAAAGTCGTGCACTAACTCTGAGCAGCCAACCAATTTATGGTGTAGGGGGTGGGCTATTTATAGCCACTAGGCAACCCGACCTGATTTGTCTGAAATGACCCTGGGTCACTAAGGAACTGACACGTGTTCCAACGGTCAGATTTCAAACACACATGGCAACTTTACTTGGGCTACAAGCAAAGCTGACTCATCCAGCTCTGGATAAGATTTGCTCTCATTGTCTTCGCTCGAAGACATAGGATTTGGTTGAGCATCACTTCAGTCACTCTGACTTTGTTCACTTGGACCCCACTTAATAGTACGGTGGTTCCTACGACTCAACAAAGAAGAAAAGGAAACAACGAAACCACTAAGTCTTCACGCTCCATAGTCTTCACGCAACACCTTCTCTAGTCATAGTCTTCAATGTGAATATCTTCACATACCACCATTGTCTTCAATGTCTTCATACATTTTTAGGGGTCATTTCCGGTAGGTAAACCGAATCAATGAGGGACTACTACCTGTGTTATCCTGCAATTCTCACAAACACATTAGTCCCTCAACCAGGTTTGTCATCAATACTCCAAAACCAACTAAGGGTGGCACTAGATGCACTTACAATCTCCCCCTTTTTGGTGATTGATGACAAACTGGTTGAAGTTTTCAACGGGGATAAAGTATGTGAAATTGTAAAGGATAAAGGTATTGTCTTCATAAGTGGCAAGGGCTCCCCCTAAAGATGTGCATATAAGTAATTTGCTTTTGGAATGAAAATGCACATGGCAGTTTGTACTTGTGGAGATCCTCTTCAACTTATGATGACAATTCATCATGCATGATTTGATATAACGAAGATAATGACATGCATAATGAAAAATGGACGTCTGCAAAATGACCTAAGTGCGGAAGTTATCATCGCACATGCGGAATTTATCATCGCATCACAGAATAGCAAATAAGTAGCAGACGACCATCGAGTTTAAGTGTTACAACTCAAAGAACCAAATGTATCAAAAGCGAGAGTTGTAGACACTAGGCAAAAACATAAAGCAACCGCCCATAGGGACCCCGCTTGAAGAATATCAACTCATATGCTTCTCCCCCTTTTGTCAGTAAGGACCAAAAAGGTTTGAAGACATAGAGCCTCTACGCGTTCCCAGAAGGAGTAGGAGTAGATGCAGGGTCGGCGTCGGGGTTTGGCGGTGCAGACGAACTTGGTGCAGTGTCGATACGCGCTAAAGTCGTGGGTGTTGAAGTAGCATCATCTTCATCATCGATCACTCTGGCATTCACGGTTGCGGCGGAGGAAGAATAGTCAGAGTATTCAATTCAAGGGATGGAGTTCGACATAGGACAACATTCCTTGGGGGAGTGGTGTCAAACTTGAATCTTTTAGTGAAGCCATCGTCTTGAAGATTTGCTTCAGCACTAAGCAATGTCAAACTCTTCCATGATCGCCGACAGGTCTTGTGAGTGACAAAAGCATTCTTGGTGGCAAGATTGCGAATGCGATTGACATCCACCAAGAGCCTTTGCATTTGTTGCTTAAGCCAGAAGTGATGCTTGTCTTGTTTCTGATGCAGTGCCACAAGAAGTTCTCGGTCATTCAGAACACGAGAGCGCTTCCGAGGCCTTTGGGCAATGGTGCTCTCAGTAGCTTCAGTCCGTGCACGGTGAGGTAAGCGAGTATTTCCGGCCAATGGATAGACACGAGTGACTACTTGGACCCCTTCAATGGGTTGCGAGAAGCTTTGGTGATCAGCATTTTGAAGACTGACAGGCTCCTTGGCAGGCTCTGGGTATATGGCTTCAATTGACATATCAACCTCTGGCAGAAAGATCAAATGGTTGCGAGCAGAGGGCTGATAGTTGACAGCTGAGTGTAGCTTGATAAGGCGCATGACCCACGGAGCATAGAACTTTAGGCCAAAAAGATCAGAGCTAGACGCAGCCAACTATCTAATGAATAAGACTTGAGCATTGAAGCTGATGCCATTGTAGATATAAAAGACCAAAGTCTTCATTGCTCCTTCAAGTTTTGCAGCTGATGAATGTCCTTTGACGGGCCATAGAGTTCGCCTGATGATGTGATAGATTGTGCGAGGCAGATACTCTAGGTCTCAGACAAAGAATTCCTTTGGGTAATCAGCGTCAGGTGGCAGAGGCTTCATCATGCTCAACATTTGGCTCATGTTGGGCTCTGGCTTATGGAAGATACTCTCCAATGCATTGTGGTGAAGCTGACAACCAGGTTCATAAAGCTCTCCTGGAGTGGGCAGGCCGGTAAGCTCAATGATGTCAAAGGCTTTGTCTTCATGATGGACATTGCCTGTCATCCACTCAAGGACCCAAGTCTTCGGATCCCTGTTGTAGCCACGAATGTGGAGGGTAGCATAAAATTGAAGCAGAAGTTCTTCATTCCAATGCTCCGTGTTAGTCACAAAGTGAAGCAAACCCGCATCACAAAAGCAGTCGAGGGCTTCTTCAAGGCATGGCAGTCCAACAATGGCTTCAATGTCAAGACGCATATGAGGGAAGATGCGCCCTTGATCATAAAGAACACATGAATAGTAGCTGCACTGTTGATAGCTCCAGAACTGATCAGATGAGATCCTTGCCTTAGAGTAGGGGTTCTTGGCACTGTCGAAGAAGGTGTTGTGCGTTATGAAGCCATTAGCATTGAAGGACCCTGGCGAAGTGGCCAGTACCTGGAAACCTGGGCAGTCTTGGCTTTGGCTTCTGAACTTGAGGCCTGTGCTCGACGTGGTAATCAAATTGAGGACCAGCAGCAGGCGGAGGAACCAGAAGAGGCCATTTGACAGTGATGAGCTGGCCATAGTTGTATGCTTGCTCAATAGTATGTGGCATTGGAGGCGGAACAGGAGCAGTGGCATTGACTTCAGGCTGCTGATTTGTGTCAGGTGCAGCATTGGCTTCAGGTGCTATCACTTCAGGCACCACATTGACTTCAGACGCCACATTAGCTTCTGCCATGACAACGTCATTAGCTTCAGTGGTGGTGTTGGTGGCCGCCTCAGTATGTGTAACCTCCACTTCAGGAGCTGGAGGGTCGGACACGTTCTCCTCGAGAACAACTTGGTTGGCAGGGGGTGTGGCAACACGTGCTTCTTCTTCTCTTGTTTGTTCTTCATCGGCTGATGCAGCCGGAATATCTTCAGCCGCTTTGGCTTCAGACTCAGGGATGTTCACAGTAGGAGAGGCTTCAGGAAACACTTGGCGTGAAACAGATTGGCGCTCATCTCCTTCTGGAACACTTGACAGATTGACTTGTGGCCTTGGTCCTTTACGAAGCCTGCAAAACGCTGGCGACACTTGTGGAGATGGAGTTGGTTGGGCCTCAAAGTCTTCATCGTCAACCACTAGAGTGTTGACCTGTGTTGGGGGAGTAACTGGTGTGTCTTCACAAAGCCCTTGGATGAGAAAAGGTTTTGCAAGTTACGGTGTGAGCTAAATATCTTGGAATCCTCAAATGTCCTGTGATCAGGCACACATCCTAACACTTATGCATGTTGATGACTTAGATGTGCAACACATGAAGTAAATGCTGTAGAAAGCATAGAGGGATTAGGGTCCAATCACATTCACTTAGTTCAAAAGATTCAAAAAAGAAGACATAGCTATAAGTGAATGCTGTAGAGGACAGAACACTAATATATATATATATATATATATATATCAAAATACAACCAAATCAACATAGTGAAGATAATCAAGAAGACAAGTTGAAGTTGACGACAAACCAAATGTGAAGACATAGCAAATGTAACGCCATGAGAAAGACACTTCAAACAGAAGAATTTGGTGGTGGCGTTGCCCACCGTATAGGAAGTATTAGACCCAGACACGGCGCACAATTATCGTGGCGCTCCGAAGTCAAATTCCACGTTAATGTATTCGCACTTAGAATGTAAGTCTTCATTGATTGAAGATATACTTTACTTCGTGTGTTGCACATCTAAGTCATCAACATGCATAAGTGTTAGGATGTGTGCCTGATCACAGGACATTTGAGGATTCCAAGATATTTAGCTCACACTGTAACTTGCAAAACCTTTTCTCATCCAAGGGCTTTGTGAAGATATCTGCCAGTTGCTCTTCAATGTTGACGTGTATGATATCAATATCTTCCTTCATGACATGATCTCTGAGAAAGTGATGACGAATTTTAATGTGCTTTGTCTTCGAGTGCTGAACTGGGTTGTTGGCAATCTTGATGGAGCTTTCGTTGTCGCAGTAGAGTGGTACTTGTTTCAGATGGATGCCATAGTCCTTGAGAGTTTGCTTCATCCATAGAAGCTGAGCGCAGCAAGATCCAGCAGCAATGTATTCTGATTCAGCAGTGGAGAGTGATACACAGTTCTGCTTCTTTGAAGACCAACAGACAAGTGATCGTCCCAGAAAGTGACATGTTCCTGATGTAGACTTGCGATCCACCTTGTCACCAGCATAATCAGCGAGAATCCAACCAGATCAAACTCTGAGCCCTTTGGATACCATAATCCTAATGTTGGGGTGTAAGCCAAATATCGAAGAATTCGCTTCACTGCTAAGTGATGCGATTCCTTTGGTGCCGCTTGGAATCGAGCACACATGCAAACACTAAGCATAATATCTGGCCTAGATGCAAATAAATAAAGTAAAGAACCAATCATGGAGCAGTATACCTTTTGATCAAACTCTTTACCATTGGGGTCAGGACCCAGATGACCTTTTGTTGGCATTGGCGTCGTATAACCTTTGCAGTCTTGCATTCCGAACTTCTTCAGGCAATCTTTGAGGTATTTCTCTTGAGATATGAAGATGCCATTTCTTTGCTGACGAATTTGAAGACCAAGGAAGAACTTCAGCTCACCCATCATGGACATCTGATATTGCTCTTGCATCATGTGTCCAAACTCATCACTGTATTTCTGGTTGGTGCAGCTGAAGATAATGTCATCCACATATATTTGGCATACAAACAGTTCACCATCATATGTCTTCGTGAAGAGTGTGGGATCCAGGGAACTAGGTTTGAAGCCTTTGCTCTTCAGGAAGTCTTTGAGCGTGTCATACCAAGCGCGAGGAGCTTGTTTGAGGCCATACAATGATTTGTTTAGCTTGTACACCATCTCAGGATGTTTTGGATCTTCAAAGCCAGGAGGTTGTGTGACATACACTTCTTCTTCAATCTTGCCGTTGAGAAATGCACTCTTCACATCCATTTGATATAGCAAGATGTTGTGATGGTTTGCATAGGCTAGCAGCATGCGAATAGCTTCAAGCCTAGCCAAAGGAGCAAATGTTTCATCGAAGTCAATCCCTTCAACTTGAGTATATCCTTGAGCAACAAGACGAGCCTTGTTTCTGACGACTTGACCATGCTCATCTTACTTGTTGCGATATATCCATTTTGTGCCTATTATGCTGTGCTTGCGAGGGTTAGGACGCTTGACCAGTTCCCAGACATTCTTCAGTTTGAACTGTTGAAGCTCTTCTTGCATAGCTTGAATCCATTTAGGTTCCATAAAGGCTTCAACAACTTTCTTGGGTTTAGATATTGAGACAACAACAAAGTGCCCACAGAAATTTGCTAGCTGTGTTGCTCTTGAACGAGTGAGTGTACCAGGAGCATTTATGCTATCAATTATCTTCTCAATCTGTACTTCATTTGCAACACGCGGATGAACTGGACGAAGATTTTGCTCTTGCTGATCATTGTGATCATTGGGAGGATTGTCTTCGGGCTGAGCATTGTCTTCAGGTTGATTAGGTGCAGAGATGATAAGTTCCTCTTCAGGCTGTGCTTCAGACGGCATGATTTCACCAGTTCCCATTAGCTTGATTGATTCACTAGGTGGAACTTCATCTAGCACATTTGGCAAGTGCTCTCTTTGCGAGCCATTGGTTTCATCCAACCATACATCCACAGTTTCAACAACTTTATAGAGGAAGAGGTTGAAAACTCTGTAGGAGTGCGAGTCCTTTCCGTAACCGAGCATAAAACCTTCATGTGCTTTCGGTGCAAATTTTGATTTGTGATGTGGATCCTTGATCCAGCACCTAGCACCAAATACTCTGAACTAACTGACATTTGGCTTCTTGCCAGTGAGGAGTTCATAGGATGTTTTCTTCAGAAGCTTGTGAATATAAACACGGTTGATGACATGGCATGCAGTGTCAATAGCTTCAGGCCAGAATTTTCTTGGTGTCTTGTATTCATCGAGCATCGTTCGAGCCATCTCAATGAGGGTTCTGTTCTTGCGCTCCACGATGCCATTTTGCTGAGGTGTGTACGGAGCTGAGAACTCATGAGTGATTCCCATTGTATCCAGATAAAGATCAAGTCCGGTGTTCTTGAACTCAGTGCCGTTGTTACTTCTGATATGCTTGATTTTGACGCCATAGTTGTTCATGGCGCGGTTGGCGAAGCGTCTGAAGACATCCTGCACTTTAGTCTTGTAGAGAATTATGTGCACCCACGTATACCTTGAGTAATCATCAACAATGACAAAGCCATAGAGACAAGCAGTTGTTGTTAGGGTAGAGTAGTGAGTAGGGCCAAATAAATCCATGTGTAGCAGCTCGAAGGGTTGAGATGTCGTCATGATTGTCTTTGAGGGATGCTTGGCCCTAGTCATCTTTCCAGCTTCGCAGGCACCACACAAATGATCCTTCTTGAACTTGACGCCCTCGATGCCTATGACATGCTTCTTCTTTGCGAGAGTGTGTAAGTTCCTCATGCCAGCATGCCCTAGCCTCTGATGCCAGAGCCAGCACTCTGAAGCTTTTGCAAGAAGACATACGGCAAGCTGTGGCCCTGTGATGACCCACAAGTATAGAGGATCTATCGCAGTCCTTTCGATAAGTAAGAGTGTCGAACCCAACGAGGAGCAGAAGGAAATGATAAGCGGTTTTCAGCAAGGTATTCTCTGCAAGTACTGAAATAAGTGGTAACAGATAGTTTTGTGATAGGGTAAATTGTAACGAACAACAAGTAGCAAAAGTAAATAAAGTGCAGCAAGGTGTCCCAATCCTTTTTGTAGCAAAGGACAAGCCTGGACAAACTCTTATATAAGGAAAAGCGCTCCCGAGGACACATGTGAATATCGTCAAGCTAGTTTTCATCACGTTCATATGATTCGCGTTCGGTACTTTGATAATTTGATATGTGGGTGGACCGGTGCTTGGGTGCTGTTCTTACTTGAACAAGCATCCCACTTATGATTAACCTCTATTGCAAGCATCCGCAACTACAACAAAAGTATTAAGGTAAACCTAACCATAGCATGAAACATGTGGATCCAAATCAGCCCCTTACGAAGCAACGCATAAACTAGGGTTTAAGCTTCTGTCACTCTAGCAACCCATCATCTACTTATTACTTCCCAATGCCTTCCTCTAGGCCCAAATAATGGTGAAGTGTTATGTAGTCGATGTTCACATAACACCAGTAGAGGCTAGACAACATACATCTCATCAAAATATTGAACGAATACCAAATTCACATGACTACTAATAGCAAGACTTCTCCCTTGTCCTCAGGAACAAACGTAACTACTCACAAAGCATATTCATGTTCATAATCAGAGGGGTATTAATATGCATAAAGGATCTGAACATATGATCTTCCACCAAATAAACCAACTAGCATCAAGTACAAGGAGTAATCAACACTACTAGCAACCTACTAGCACCAATCCGGACTTGGAGACAAGAATTGGATACAAGAGATGAACTAGGGTTTGGAGATGAGATGGTGCTGGTGAAGATGTTGATGGAGATTGCCCTCTCCCGATGAGAGGAGCGTTGGTGATGACGATGGCGATGATTTCCCCCTCCCGGAGGGAAGTATCCCCGACAGAATAGCTCTGCCGGAGCCCTAGATTGGTTTCGCCAAGGTTCCGCCTCGTGGCGGCGGAGTTTTGTTCCGAAAGGTTGCTTCTTATTTTTTTCTCGATGAAAGACTTCATATAGCAGAAGACGGGCGTCGGAGAGCCACCAGGGGGCCCACGAGGTAGGGGGGCACGCCCTAGGGGGAGGGCCCACCCTCGTGAGCAGGGTGTGGGCCCCCTGGCCTTCATCTTTAGCGAGGATTTTTCCTTATTTATTTTAAGATATTCCATGGAGTTTCAGGAATTTTGGAGTTGTGCAGAATAGGTCTCTAATATTTGCTCCTTTTCCAGCCAAGAATTCCAGCTGTCGGCATTCTCCCTCCTTATGTAAACCTTGTAAATAAAGAGATAATAGCCATAAGTATTGTGACATAATGTGAAGTAACAGGTCATAATGCGATAAATATCGATATAAAAGCATGATGCAAAATGGACGTATCAACTCCCCCAAGCTTAGACCTTGCTTGTCCTCAAGCGAAAAGCCAATAACAATAAATATGTCCTCATGTTTAGAGGTAGAGGCGTCGATAAAAATAAAATACAGACATGAAGGCATCATGATTATTCTCATAACAGCAACATAAATAGATTTTGTCATATGATTACTTATGTTCAAGTGATGATCTATTCACAATGCAAAAGTATGAATCAGAAACCTTATTGAGAACCAACAAACTATAATCTCAGTCATTGAGGCAATTGCAATTTATCATAACATCGGAAAGAGTCTATGTCAGAGCCAAAAAGCAAGTCCACATACTCAACTATCATCTAGTCCTTCATAATTGCTAACACTCACGCAATACTTGTGGTTATGGAGTTATAACCGGACACAGAGAAAGATAGGGGCTTATAGTTTTGCCCCACAACCTTTTACCTCAAGGGTAATGTCAACAATAATAACTCATCCTCCCCTACATCCAATTATATATATATATATATATATATATATATATATATATATCATGTTCTTTCCAACATGCTAGGCTTGCCAAAGGATAAAATGAAAAAGGAAAGGTGAAGATCACCGTGACTCTTGCATAAGGTAGAAGATAATAATAAAAGATAGGCCCTTCACAGAGGGAAGCAGAGGTTGCCATGCGCTTTTATGGTTGAATGCACAAAATCTCAATGCGAAAGAACGTCACTTTATATTGCCCCTTGTGATATGAACCTTTATTATGCAGTCCATCACTTTTATTACTTCCACATCACAAGATCGTATAAAGCTTATTTCTCCCAAACCAATCAATCATACATATTTAGAGCAATTTTTATTGCTTTGCACCGATGACAACTTACTTGAAGGATCTTACTCAATCCATAGGTAGATATGGTGGACTCTCATGGCAAAACTGGCTTAAGGGTATTTAGAAGCACAAGTAGCATCTCTACTTGGTGCTGAGAATTTGGCTAGCATGAGGGGGAAAGGCAAGCTCAACATGTTAGAGGATCCATGACAACATACTTTATCTCACATATAAGAAAACATAACTCATCATGTTGTCTTCCTTGTCCAACATCAACTCTTTAGCATGTCATATTTTAATGAGTGCTCCCAATCATAAAAGATGTCAATGATAATATATCTATATGTGAAACCTCTCTTTCCTTATTACTTCCTATTAATTGCAACGATGACCAAAGTTATGTCTGCCAACTCCCAACAACTTTTAATCATCATACTCTTTTTATGTGAAGTCATTACTCTCAATAAGATCAATATGAACTCTTTGTTTCTTTTTATTATTTTCTTCTTTTCTTTTATTCACCCAAGATCATGGCAAAATAATCAAGCCCTTGACTCAACACTAATCTTTATTATATATAGCTCACGGACTCGATTACATAGAGAGATCATAAAGCAAAACTCAAAACTAGATCATGCCATAAACTTTATTCTACTAGATCAAGATACTACTAATGGAATTGAACTAAGAAAAACGGTAAATATAGGAGATGTGTTTGTGATACGATACCGGGCACCTCCCCCAAGCTTGGCAGTTGCCAAGGGGAGTGCCCATACCCATGTGATTATGTCTCCTTCTTTGTTGTTGGTGTAATATTCTTGGCGATGATTCCTCTCAGGATACGGTTCTCCTCCTCGAGCTTATTAACTTGCTGCTTGAGGTCCATTATTTCCTTACGAAGCTTTCCTGTAAAGGCTAAAGCTCCTTGCACCCAAGGGTGTTGCATAGCTGCGGGAGAACAAGTGACACTCATCTTCATATTTTCATAAGAAAGAAATCTAACATTGGAAGGGATAACCGAGTTTGGAATAGCTGAGCTCTGTAGTTCCCCCATCGTGAACCCAGCTCGGAGGCGAGAGGTGACTTCTTGATCCTCCATGGCATCTACCCTCATCAAGTCAGCCTCCATCTCTTCCTCCGTTGCTGGCCCTAAGTGGTCAGCGTCGCTGTTTGCCCTTGGTTCTGGTGCCGGATTAGATACCCGGCTCTCCCCGACCGACTCTTGAGAAGACATCTTGTTCTAATCTGCAGCAGCAACAACACGAACCAAAACAGAGGATATCTTCGTGATACGGGGGTCAAAACCTTCGGGAGAATATATAATGAATTTTTACCGACCAAAATACGTATCGTGCAAGAAAACGGAGTCCAGAAGGCACACGAGGTGCTCACGAGGTAGGGGGGCGCGCCCAGGGGGTAGGGTGCGCCCACCACCCTCGTGGGGCCCTCGTGTCCTTCCCGGACTGCTACTTATTTTTCTATTTTTCTAAATATTCCAAAACAAAGAAATTTTGCCTTCAAAATTGTTTTGGAGTCGGTTTACTTACCGTACCACATACCTATTCCCTTTCGGAGTCTGAAATGGTCTGGAAGGTGTCCCTTATGTATTCCTCCGGGGTTACGGTTTCAATAATATTTGTTTCAACATTTATGGGATTACCTGAGATATAATGTTTAATTCTTTGACCATTTACCACCTTCGGGTTTGTGCCTTCAAAGTTGTTGATCTTTATAGCACCAGAACGATAGACCTCCTCGATAACGTAGGGGCCTTCCCATTTAGAGAGAAGTTTTCCTGCAAAAAATCTTAAACAAGAGTTGTATAGCAATACATAATCACCTACATTAAACTCACGCTTTTGTATCCTTTTGTCATGCCATCTTTTAACTTTTTCTTTAAACAACTTGACATTTTCATATGCTTGGGTTCTCCATTCATCAAGTGAGCTAATATCAAATAACCTCTTCTCACCGGCAAGTTTGAAATCATAATTGAGCTCTTTAATAGCCCAATATGCCTTATGTTCTAGTTCGAGAGGTAAGTGACATGCTTTTCCATAAACCATTTTATACGGAGACATACCCATAGGATTTTTATATGCAGTTCTATAGGCCCATAATGCATCATCAAGTTTCTTGGACCAATTCTTTCTAGACCTATTAACAGCCTTTTGCAAAATTAATTTGAGCTCTCTGTTGCTCAATTCTACTTGACCACTAGACTGTGGGTGATAAGGAGATGCAATTCTATGATTAACGTCATACTTAGCAAGCATTTTACGGAAAGCATCATGAATAAAATGTGAACCACCATCAGTCATTAAATATCTAGGGACTCCAAACCTCGGAAAAATAACTTCCTTAAGCATTTTAATAGAAGTGTTATGATCAGCACTACTAGTTGGAATAGCTTCTACCCACTTAGTAACGTAATCAACAACAACTAAAATATGTGTATATCCATTAGAGGCAGGAAAAGGTCCCATATAATCAAAGCCCCAAACATCAAACGGTTCAATTACAAGTGAATAATTCATAGGCATTTCTTGACGTCTACTAATATTACCAATTCTTTGACATTCATCACATGACAGGACAAACTCACGGGCATCCTTGAAGAGAGTAGGCCAATAAAAACCGGATTGCAATACCTTATGTGCAGTTCTGTCTCCCGCATGGTGTCCTCCATAAGCTTCGGAGTGGCACTTGCATAGGATCTGTTCCTGTTCATGCTCAGGCACACAACGTCTAATAACACCATCTACTCCTTCTTTATAAAGATGCGGCTCATCCCAAAAGTAGTGTCTCAAATCATAGAAAAACTTTTTCTTTTGCTAGTATGTGAAGCTAGGTGGTATGAATTTAGCAACAATATAATTAGCATAATAAGCATACCATGGAGTACTACGAGAAGTACTTATAACATTTAATTGTTCATCAGGAAAGCTATCATCAATAGGTAGTGGGTCATCAAGAACATTCTCTAACCTAGACAAGTTGTCTGCAACGGGGTTCTCAGCTCCTTTTCTATCAACGATATGCAAATCAAATTCTTGCAGCAGGAGAACCCATCTAATAAGTCTAGGTTTAGCATCTTTATTTTACATAAGGTATTTAATAGCAGCATGGTCAGTGTGAATAGTTACTTTAGAATCAACAATATAAGGTCTGAACTTATCACAAGCAAATACAACTGCTAAAAGTTCTTTTTTCAGTAGTAGCATAATTCCTTTGAGCATTGTCTAGAGTCTTACTAGTATAATGGATAAAATTTAATTTCTTATCAACTCTTTGCCCTAGAACAGCACCTACAGCATAATCACTAGCATCACACATAATTTCAAAGGGTAAATTCCAACCAGGTGGCTGAACAACAGGTGCAGAGACTAATGCTTTCTTAAGTATTTCAAATGCTTCTAAACAATCATCATCAAAGACAAATGGTACATCTTTTTGTAGTAAATTAGTGAGAGGCCGAGAGATTTTTGAGAAGTCCTTAATGAACCTCCTATAAAATCCGGCGTTACCAAGGAAACTTCTTATACCTTTGATGTCCTTGGGACATGGCACCTTTTCAATAGCATCAACCTTGGCTTTATCAACTTCAACACCTCTTTCAGAAACTTTATGCCCCAAGACAATACCTTCATTAACCATAAAGTGGCACTTTTCCCAATTCAAGACAAGATTAGTTTCTTCACATCTCTGCAAAACTCGATCAAGATTGCTCAAGCAATCCTCAAAAGTCGTCCATGAAAACCTCACAAATCTTTTCACAAAAGTCAGAGAATATAGCCATCATGCATCTTTGAAAGGTAGCAGGTGCATTACATAAGCCAAAAGGCATACGTCTATAAGCAAAAGTACCAAAAGGGCATGTAAAAGTAGTCTTTGATTGGTCTTTAGCCGACACAGGTATTTGAGAGAAACCAGAATAACCATCTAGGAAGCAGTAATGTGTATGTTTGCATAATCTTTCTAGCATTTGATCAATAAAAGGTAAGGGGTAATGATCTTTCTTAGTAGCCTTATTTAATTTGCGGAAATCAATTACCATCCTATAACCTGTAATAATTCTTTGCGGGATCAATTCATCTTTATCATTAGGAACAAGAGTAATACCTCCCTTCTTAGGGACACAATGGACAGGACTTACCCACTGACTATAAGCAATGGGATAAATTATACCTGCCTCCAGAAGCTTGAGTATTTCTTTTCTTACCACTTCTTTCGTTTTAGGATTCAAACATCGTTGAGGATCACGAACTGGTTTGACATTTGCTTCCAAATTTATTTTATGTTGACATAGAGTGGGATTAATGCCCTTAAGATCATCAAGAGTATATCCAATAGCGGCATGGTGCTTCTTCAGAGTTTTCAATAATCTTTCTTCTTCATGCTCTGAAAGGTTAGCACTAATAATAACAGGATATATCTTCTTTTCATCAAGATAAGCATACTTAAGATTACCAGGTAACGGTTTAATCTCAAACACGGGGTCACCCTTGGGTGGAGGAGGATCCCCTAAAATTTCAATAGGCAAATTGTGTTACAGAATAGGTTCCTGTTTAAAGAATACTTCATCTATTTCCCTTCTTTCATTCATGAACATATCATTTTCATGGTCTAGCAAATAGTGTTCTAAAGGATCACTAGGCGGTACGGCGATAGAAGCAAGACCAATAATTTCATCCTTACTAGGCAATTCTTCCTCACGATGTTGTTTACTAAATTTAGAGAAATTAAACTCATGAACCATATCATCCAAGCCAATAGTAAAAACATTCTTTTCGCAGTCTATCCTAGCATTAACAGTGTTCAAGAAAGGTCTACCAAATATAATGGGACAAAAGCTATCTTGTGGGGAACCAAGAACAAGAAAATCAGCAGGATATTTAGTTTTCCCACACAAGACTTCGACATCTCTAACAATTCCCACTGGTGATATAGTATCCCTATTAGCAAGTTTAATAGTGACATCAATTTCTTCTAACTCAACAGGTGCAATGTCATGCATAATTTCTTTGTATAGGTCAATAGGTATGGCACTAGCACTAGCACCCATATCACATAAGCCATGATAACAATGATCTCCTATTTTAACAGAAATAACAGGCACGCCTACCACAGGTCTATGCTTATCTTTAGCACAAGGTTTAGCAACTCTAGCAGCTTCACCGCAAAATTGAATAACATGCCCATCAATATTATCAGACAAGAGATCTTTAACAATGGCAATATTAGGTTTTACTTTAACTTGCTCAGGATGTGTATAAGTTCTAATATTGCTTTTACGAACCACAGTTGAAGCTTTATCCTTTATTCTAACATGGAAAGGTGGTTTCTCAACATAAGAAGTAGGAACAATAGGATCATTATAAGTGACAGTCTTTTCTTCAACTTTAATAGGTGCAGCTACTTTTACTTCTATGGGAGGATGATATTTAAACCACTTCTCCTTAGGGAGATCAACATAAGTAGCAAAAGATTCACAGAAAGAAGCTACTATCTCAGAGTCAAGTCCATGTTTAGTGCTAAACTTACGGAAAATATCGGTATCCATAAAAGATTTAACACAATCAAACTTAGGTGTCATACCTGACTCCTTACCTTCGTCGAGGTCCCAATCTTCAGAGTTGCATTTAATTCTATCCAATAAGTCCCATTTGAATTCAATAGTCTTCATCATAAAAGAGCCAGCACAAGAAGTATCGAGCACGCCGAGCATAAAGATTTTGAATAATTGTTTCCCTTGGAAACCAATGATTGGGGCATGAATATAACATTGATTTAAGCCCCCCAAGCTTGAGCGATGCTTTCTCCTTCGCGAGGCCAAAAAATATGTATATAATTGTGATCACGATGGACAAGATGCATAGGGTAATACTTTTGATGGAATTCCAATTTCAATCTTTTATAGTTCCATGATCTCGTATCATCACATAGCCTATACCATGTCAATGCGTCTCCCTTCAAAGATAAAGGGAAGACCTTCTTCTTAGCAACATCATCAGGTATACCTGCAAGCTTAAACAATCCACAAACTTCATCCACATATATTAAGTGCTCATCAGGATGCTTTGTTCCATCTCCTGTAAAAGGATTAGCTAGCAGTTTTTCCATCATACCCGAAGGAAATTCAAAAGGAGTTTCATTTTCAATATATTCATTAGGTTGAGGAGAAACTCTTTGCTCTACTGGACGGGGTGAATATACCCCGAACAAGCTCCTCAGGTTGATTAGGTGCAGAGATGATAAGTTCCTCTTCAGGCTGTGCTTCAGACGGCATGATTTCACCAGTTCCCATTAGCTTGATTGATTCACTAGGTGGAACTTCATCTAGCACATTTGGCAAGTGCTCTCTTTGCGAGCCATTGGTTTCATCGAACCATACATCCATAGTTTCAACAACTTTATAGAGGAAGAGGTTGAAAACTCTGTAGGAGTGCGAGTCCTTTCCGTAACCGAGCATAAAACCTTCATGTGCTTTCGGTGCAAATTTTGATTTGTGATGTGGATCCTTGATCCAGCACCTAGCACCAAATACTCTGAAGTAACTGACATTTGGCTTCTTGCCAGTGAGGAGTTCATAGGATGTTTTCTTCAGAAGCTTGTGAATATAAACACGGTTGATGACATGGCATGCAGTGTCAATAGCTTCAGGCCAGAATTTTCTTGGTGTCTTGTATTCATCGAGCATCGTTCGAGCCATCTCAATGAGGGTTCTATTCTTGCGCTCCATGATGCCATTTTGCTGAGGTGTGTACGGAGCTGAGAACTCATGAGTGATTCCCATTGTATCTAGATAAAGATCAAGTCCGGTGTTCTTGAACTCAGTGCCGTTGTCACTTCTGATATGCTTGATTTTGACGCCATAGTTGTTCATGGCGCGGTTGGCGAAACGTCTTAAGACATCCTGCACTTCAGTCTTGTAGAGAATTATGTGCACCCACGTATACCTTGAGTAATAATCAACAATGACAAAGCCTTAGAGACAAGCAGTTGTTGTTAGGGTAGAGTAGTGAGTAGGGCCAAATAAATCCATGTGTAGCAGCTCGAAGGGTTGAGATGTCGTCATGATTGTCTTTGAGGGATGCTTGGCCCTAGTCATCTTTCCAGCTTCGCAGGCACCACACAAATGATCCTTCTTGAACTTGACGCCCTCGATGCCTATGACATGCTTCTTCTTTGCGAGAGTGTGTAAGTTCCTCATGCCAGCATGCCCTAGCCTCCGATGCCAGAGCCAGCACTCTGAAGCTTTTGCAAGAAGACATACGGCAAGCTGTGGCCCTGTGATGACCCACAAGTATAGAGGATCTATCGCAGTCCTTTTGATAAGTAAGAGTGCCGAACCCAACGAGGAGCAGAAGGAAATGATAAGCGGTTTTCAGCAAGGTATTCTCTGTAAGTACTGAAATAAGTGGTAACAGATAGTTTTGTGATAGGGTAAATTGTAACGAGCAACAAGTAGCAAAAGTAAATAAAGTGCAGCAAGGTGGCCCAATCCTTTTTGTAGCAAAGGACAAGCCTGGACAAACTCTTATATAAGGAAAAGCGCTCCCGAGGACACCTGGGAATATCGTCAAGCTAGTTTTCATCACGTTCATATGATTCGCGTTCGGTACTTTGATAATTTGATATGTGGGTGGACCGGTGCTTGGGTGCTGTTCTTACTTGAACAAGCATCCCACTTATGATTAACCTCTATTGCAAGCATCCGCAACTACAACAAAAGTATTAAGGTAAACATAACCATAGCATGAAACATGTGGATCCAAATCAGCCCCTTACGAAGCAACGCATAAACTAGGGTTTAAGCTTCTGTCACTCTAGCAACCCATCATCTACTTATTACTTCCCAATGCCTTCCTCTAGGCCCAAATAATGGTGAAGTGTTATGTAGTCGACGTTCACATAACACCAGTATAGGCTAGACAACATACATCTCATCAAAATATCGAACGAATACCAAATTCACATGACTACTAATAGCAAGACTTCTCCCTTGTCCTCAGGAACAAACGTAACTACTCACAAAGCATATTCATGTTCATAATCAGAGGGGTATTAATATGCATAAAGGATCTGAACATATGATCTTCCACCAAATAAACCAACTAGCATCAAATACAAGGAGTAATCAACACTACTAGCAACCTACTAGCACCAATCCCGGACTTGGAGACAAGAATTGGATACAAGAGATGAACTAGGGTTTGGAGATGAGATGGTGCTGGTGAAGATGTTGATGGAGATTGCCCTCTCCCGATGAGAGGAGCGTTTGTGATGATGATGGCGATGATTTCCCCCTCCCGGAGGGAAGTATCCCCGGCAGAACAGCTCTGCCGGAGCCCTAGATTGGTTCCGCCAAGGTTCCGCCTCGTGGCGGAGGAGTTTCGTCCCGAAAGGTTGCTTCTTATTTTTTTCTCGACGAAAGACTTCATATAGCAGAAGATGGGCGTTGGAGAGCCACCAGGGTGCCCATGAGGTAGGGGACGTGCCCTAGGGGGGGGGAGGGGCGCCCCACCCTCATGAGCAGGGTGTGGCCCCCCTGGCCTTCATCTTTGGCGAGGATTTTTCCTTATTTATTTTAAGATATTCCGTGGAGTTTCAGGACTTTTGGAGTTGTGCAGAATAGGTCTCTAATATTTGCTCCTTTTTTCAGCCTAGAATTCCAGCTGCCGACATTCTCCCTCCTTATGTAAACCTTGTAAAATAAGAGAGAATAGCCATAAGTATTGTGACATAATGTGAAGTAATAGCCCATAATGTGATAAATATCGATATAAAAGCATGATGCAAAATGGACGTATCACCCTGCTGAGAAATCTACCATGTATAGATCATCTTTCCGGTACCCTTCAAAGGCTAGAGACTTGTCAGATTCCATAAGTACAAGGCAACGATATTTTCCAAATATCACAATCATGTTCAAGTCACAAAGCATTGAGACGGACATTAAGTTGAAACCAAGTGATTCAACAAGCATCACTTTATCCATGTGCTGATCCTTTGAGTTTGCAACTCTACCTAGACCCAATACCTTGCTTTTACCAGTGTCAGCAAATGTGTTGTGACTCTTGTCAGATGGACGTAAAGTTGATTCCATAAGTATATTTCGATCACCAGTCATATGATTAGTGCATCCGCTGTCCATAATCCATTCTGAAGCATGAGATGTCATACCCTACAGTACAGTCAGGGGGATAGGCCTCACCAAGAGATGTGTGAAGCATAAACATTTGACGGGAAAAAGGATTATTGAAGCTCAGATCAAGATTAGGACAGATAGGATGAATGGCAAACGATTCAAGAACAAAGTACATAGTAAGACCATTTGGGCATTTGATCTTGCGCCCTACAGGATGTTTTAGGTCCCCAGCAATAGCATCAGACGCCTTTGATTTCTGACTGGAGACCTTTCCCTGCAAAAGAAACTTAATTCTTCTTAACCACCCACATCTTCAAGGGTGGCTTAGAAGCAATGAGTCTAAGTGCAGCATCTAAGAACTTCGGCTTTGGAGCCCTAGCAAATAGCCTTGCAGGAGATGAATGATAATCATATGAATAAGCAGAAAAGTTCTTAGTTCTATGAACATAGCGGTTTGAAGACACACACTCATATTCATAAGTCTGAGTATGGTTTCCCGGCAAAACATTGGCGTTATGGTGACTCAGGTGAGTCCTCTGTCTGTATGAAGCCTTTGGACCATGTGAAGCCTTTGGCCTGGGGTTTGTCTTCTTCCCAGGTGGTGTCATGATGACATTCACTGGAAGATTCTCAAGACAGCTTTTGGGAACCCAGATCTTCTTCATAGGTGGCCCATTCCTGCAGTTTGTTCCAATATACCTCCAAACACTTCACCATTTTGATTCTTAAACAGTTTATAGTTTGCATCAAAGGATTCATCAATGATAATGGGGTTAGCACAGGTAAAGCCAGATAAGGTGGATGGGTCCACTGAAGGTCCCTTTGCAGCAACCCAAGTGGTTTTGGGGTACTGCTCAGGCTTCCAGTAGGAACCATCAACATTCATTTTCCTCTCGAACCCAACACCCTCTTTCCTAGGGTTTCGGTTCAGAATCTACCTTTTGAGGACATCACACAGTGTCTGATGCCCTTTCAGACTTTTGTACGTCTCTGTTTCAAGCAATGTCTTCAACCTAGCATTTTCATCAGCAATAGTAGTGGTATCCTCAGCAGAGGGGTTTGTTACCACATCAACAGTTGAAGACAATGCAACAGTAGCAGCAGTAGAACATTCAGCAACAGAGGTAGCGTTGTCACGCTCAAGGCATTTTAGACATGGTGGTTCAAATCCATCCTGAGCAGGACTGATCTGTTGAGCGCGAAGTGACTCATTCTCTTTTTGAAGATCTTCATGAGCCGTTGTCAATTTCTCAAGCTCTTGCTTCCTTTGAAGATAATCATAGGAGAGCTTTTCATGAGTGGTTGAGAGCGTTTCATGATGACTTTCAAGTTCTTGGTACTTAGCATGAAGATTTTTTATGTCTTCAACTAAGGACTGTGAACATGTCATTTCCGCGTCCAACAGGTCATCACTTTTTTCTAACAGTTTTTGAGTATGTTCCATAGCTTTTTGTTGTCCGGTTGCAATTTTAGCAAGTGTTTTGTAGCTGGGTTTGGATTCACAATCAGAGTCATCTTCACTTGATGTTTGAAAGTAAGCATCGCGTGATTTTACCTTGGCACCACGTGCCATGAAGCAGTAGGTGGGAGTAAAGTCGTCCTTGTCATTAGCTTCAGCATTGGTGAGGAGTCATTGTCTTAAGTGTTAAAGATGGACTTGGCAACGTAGGCTGTGGCTAGAGCCAGACTTGCAACACCGGGGTCGGACTCCTCCTCAGACTCCACCTCCGCCTCCTCAGAAGCAGACTCCTCCTCTGAATCCATCTCCTTGCCAACAAAAGCACGAGCCTTGCCAAATGAGCTCTTCTTATGAGATGAAGAGTTGGATGAGGACTTGGAAGAAGACTTTGAAGACTTCTTCTTCTTCTTCTTGTCATCAGAATCATATTCCTTGCTCTTCTTCTTCTTCTCACTGTCCCACTATGGACACTCAGAGATATAGTGTCCAGGTTTCTTGCACTTGTGACATGTTCTCTTCTTGTAGTCATGAGTGGAAGCTTCATCATTTCTTGAGCTGGATCAAGAATACTTTATGAAGCCCTTCTTCTTAGTGAACTTCTGGAACTTCTTCACAAGCATAGCAAGTTCCTTTTCAATGTCTTCAGGATCATCAGAACCGCAGTCAGATTCTTCTTCAGATGAGGAAACAGGTTTTGCCTTCAAAGCGTGAGTTCTGCCATAGTTGGGACCATAGATATCTCTTTTCTCAGATAGCTGGAACTCATGTGTGTTGAGCCTCTCAAGTATATCAGACGGATCAAGTGTCTTGAAGTCAGGGCGTTCTTGTATCATGAGGGCAAGAGTGTCAAAGGAGCTGTCAAGT
The DNA here is from genome assembly GCF_002162155.2 of Triticum dicoccoides. Taxonomy (NCBI): domain Eukaryota; kingdom Viridiplantae; phylum Streptophyta; class Magnoliopsida; order Poales; family Poaceae; genus Triticum; species Triticum dicoccoides. The sequence continues at coordinate 746,410,567 of NC_041382.1, read as the reverse complement.
GATCTCAATAGTGTCTTGACGATTTCATGCTTGGTAATCTCAGTAGCGCCGAGCGCACGAAGTTCATTTGTGATGTCAGTGAGGCGATCAAACGTGAGCTGGACATTTTCATTATCGTTTCTCTTGAAGCGGTGGAAGAGATTGCGAAGAACACTGATCCTTTGATCTCTCTGGGATGACACACCTTCGTTGACCTTGGATAGCCAGTCCCAGACTAGCTTCGACGTTTCCAAAGCACTTACACGGCCATACTATCCTTTGGTCAGATGACCACATGATGTTCTTTGCAGTTGAATCTAGTTGAATGAACTTCTTGACATCAGCAGGAGTGACACCTTCACCAGTTTTTGGAACGCCATTCTTGACGACATACCAGAGGTCGACATCAATGGCTTCAAGATGCATGCGCATCTATTTCTTCCAGTAGGGATATTCAGTTCCATCGAAGACGGGGCAAGCAGCAGAGACTTTGATTATCCTTGCAGTCGACATAGCTAAAACTCCAGGTGGTTAAACCGAATCACACAGAACAAGGGAGTACCTTGCTCTGATACCAATTGAAAGTGCTAGTTATCGACTAGAGGGGGGCTAGATAGGCGATTTCTATGAAAGTCTTCAAAACATGGAAGTTTCGAAGACAAACAATAGAAATGACCCTATTGATATGCAGCGGAAGGTAAACTACACTAAGCAAGCCATAGTCAAGTATGCAATGAAGTGAAAGCACGAAGACTAATAGCAGCTAGGTAGTAAGGATCAGAATGGAAGATGGTATGAAGCCAAACAATGATAGTAGTCAAACAGTGAAGACAAATAAGTAAAACAAACATGCAATGACTTCACGAAGACAAACTCTAAGTAAAGAGAGGGAGAGGATAGAACCAGTCACTTGTTGAGGACACATGATTTGTTGGACCAGTTCCAGTTGCTGTGACAACTGTACGTCTGGTTGGGGAGGCTGAGATTCAACTCAGAAGACCATGTCTTCACCTTATTCCCCTTGAGCTAAGGACACCCAGTCCTCGCCCAATTACTCTGGTAAGTCTTCAAGGTAGACTTCCAAACCTTCACAGACTTCGCTAACCGGCGATCCACAATGACTCTTGGATGCTCAGAATGTGACGCCTAACCGGCTGGAGGATTCACAGTCCTCAAGTGTAACAAGTCTTCAGGTCACGCAAACAGAAAGACTTCAGTGATGCCTAACACTCTTTGGCTCTGGGTGTTTGGGCTTTGTCCTCGCAAGGATTTCTCTCTCTCAAAAGCTTCGGAGGTGGGTTGCTCTCAAATGACAAAAGCCGTGCACTAACTCTGAGCAGCCAACCAATTTATGGTGTAGGGGGTGGGCTATTTATAGCCACTAGGCAACCCGACCTGATTTGTCCGAAATGACCCTGGGTCACTAAGGAACTGACACATGTTCCAACGATCAGATTTCAAACACACACGACAACTTTACTTGGGCTACAAGCAAAACTGACTCATCCAGCTCTGGATAAGATTTGCTCTCATTGTCTTTGCTCGAAGACATAGGATTTGGTTGAGCATCACTTCAGTCACTCTGACTTTGTTCACTTGGATCCCACTTAACAGTACGATGGTTCCTATGACTCAACAAAGAAGAAAATGAAACAACGAAACCTCTAAGTCTTCGTGCTCCATAGTCTTCATGCAGCGCCTTCTCTAGTCATAGTCTTCAATGTGAATATCTTCACATACCACCATTGTCTTCAATGTCTTCATACATTTTTAGGGGTCATCTCTGGTAGGTAAACCGAATCAATGAGGGACTATTACCTATGTTATCCTGCAATTCTCACAAACACATTAGTCCCTCAACTAGGTTTGTCGTCAATACTCCAAAACCAACTAAGGGTGGCACTAGATGCACTTACAACCGATGACAAAGGGAAGAACGTATGTTGTTATGCGGTTTGACCGATAAAGATCTTCATAGAATATGTAGGAGCCAATATGGGCATCCAGGTTTCGCTATTGGTTATTGACCGGAGATGTGTCTCGGTCATGTCTACATAGTTCTCGAGCCCGTAGGGTCCGCACGCTTAACGTTCGATGACGATTTGTATTATGAGTTATGTGATTTGATGACCGAAGTTTGTTCGGAGTCCAGGATGAGATCACGGACATGGCGAGGACTCTTGAAATGGTCGAGAGGTAAAGATTCATATAATGGAAGGTTATATTCGGACACCGGAATGGTTTCGGGAAGTATCGGATAAATTTCGGAGTACCGGGAGGTTATCGGACCCCCCGGGGAAGTAATGTGCCTTATTGGGCTTTAGTAGAAAGGAGAGAAGGGCCACAAGGGGAGGCAGCGCGCCCCCATGGGCTGGTCCGAATTGGACTAGGAGGGGGCGGGCCCCCCTCTTTCCTTCTCCCCTCTTCCTCCTTCCCTCTCTCCCCTTGTTGGAATAGGAAGGGGGGGGGGGCGAATCCTACTTGGACCGGGAGTCCAAGTAGGACTCCCCCCCATGGCGCGCCTCCTCCTAGGACGGCCTCCTCCTCCCCCTCCTTTATATACATGGGGAGGGGGGCACCCAAAGGCACAACAAACAATCTCTAAGCCATGTGCGATGCCCCCCTTCACAGTTACACACCTCGGTCATATCGTCGTAGTGCTTAGGCGAAGCCCTGCACCGATAACTTCATCATCACCGTTGCTAAGCCGTCGTGCTGATGGAACTCTCCCTCGGCCTCAACTGGATCAAGAGCTTGAGGGACGTCATCGAGCTGAACGTGTGCTGAACGCGGAGGTGCCATACGTTCGGTGCTTGGATAGGTTGGATCGCGAAGACGTTCGACTACATGATCAACCACGTTACTAAACGCTTCCGCTTTCGGTCTATGAGGGTACATGGATACACTCTTCCCACGCGTTGCTATGCTTCTCCTAGATAGATCTTGCATGATTGTAGGAATTTTTGAAATACTATATTCCCCAACAGTGGCATCCGAGCCAGGTTTATGCGTAGATGTTATATGCACGAGTAGAACACAAAGAGTTGTGGGCGATAATAGTCATACTGCTTACCAGCAATGTCTTACTTTGATTCGGCGGTATTGTTGGATGAAGTGGCCTAGACCGACATTACATGACCGTGTTCATGAGACTGGTTCTACCACCGTGCTTCGCACACAGGTGGCTAGTGGGTGTATGTTTCTCCAACTTTAGTTGAATCGAGTTTGACTATGCCCGGTCCTTGTTGAAGGTTAAAATAGCACACTTGACGAAAAATCATTGTGGTTTTGATGCGTAGGTAAGAACATTTCTTGCTAGAAACCCGTAGCAGCCACGTAAAACTTGCAACAACAAAGGAGATGACGTCTAACTTGTTTTTGCAGGGCTTGCTGTGATGTGATATGGTCAAAACGTGATGATATACAAATTGTTGTATGAGATGATCATGTTTTGTAAAAGTTATCGGCAACTGGTAGGAGCCTTATGGTTTTTGCTTTATTGTATGAAATGCAATCGCCATGTAATTGCTTTACTTTCTCACTAAGCGGCAGCGATAGTCGTAGAACCAATAGTTGGCGAGATGCCAATGATGCTACGATGAAGATCAAGGTGTCAAGCCGGTGACAATGGTGATCATGATGGTGCTTTGGAGATGGAGATCAAAGGCACAAGATGATGATGGCCATATCATATCACTTATTTTGATTGCATGTGATGTTTATCCTTTATGCATCTTATTTTGCTTAGTACGCGGTAGCATTATAAGATGATCTCTCACTAAATTTCAAGGTACAAGTGTTCTCCCTGAGTATGCACCATTGCTACAGTTTGTCATGCCGAGACACCACATGATGATCGGGTGTGATAAGCTCTACGTTCACATACAACGGGTGCAAGGCAGTTTTGCACACGCAGAATACTCGGGTTAAACTTGACGAGCCTAGCATATGCAGATATGGCCTCATAACACTAAGACCGAAAGGTCGAGCGTGAATCATATAGTAGATATGATCAACATAGTGATGTTCACCATTGAAAGCTACTCCATCTCATGTGATGGTCGGACATGCTTTAGTTGATTTGGATCACATGATCATTAAGATGACTAGAGAGATGTCTATCTAAGTGGGAGTTCTTTAGTAATATGATTAATTGAACTTCAATTTATCATGAACTTAGTACATGATAGTATTTTGCATGTCTATGTTGTTGTAGATCAATGGCCCGTGCTACCATTCCTTTGAATTTTAATGTGTTCCTAGAGAAAGCTAAGTTGAAATATGATGGTAGCAACTACACGGACTGGGTCCGTAACTTGAGGATTATCCTCATTGCTGCACAAAAGAATTATGTCCTGGAAGCACCGCTAGGTGCCAAACCCGCTGCAGGAGCAACTCTGGACGTTATGAACTTCTGGCGGAGCAAAGCTGATGACTACTCGATAGTTTAGTGTGCCATGCTTTACGGCTTAGAACCGGGACTTCAACGTTGTTTTGAATGTCATGGAGCATATGAGATGTTCCAGGAGTTGAAGTTAATATTTCAAGCAAATGCCCGGATTGAGAGATACGAAGTCTCCAATAAGTTCTACAACTGCAAAATGGAGGAGAATAGTTCTGTCAGTGAACATATACTCAGAATGTCTGGGTACCACAATCACTTGACTCAACTAGGAGTTAATCTTCCTGTTGATAGTGTCATTGACAGAGTTCTTCAATCACTGCCACCAAGCTACAAAAGCTTCATGATGAACTATAATATGCAAGGGATGGATAAGACAATCCTCGAGCTCTTCGCGATGCTAAAGGCCGCGGAGGTAGAAATCAAGAAGGAGCATCAAGTGTTGATGGTTAACAAGACCACTAGTTTTAAGAAAAAGGGCAAAGGGAAGAAGGGAAACTTCAAGAAGAATGGCAAGCAAGTTGCTGCTCAAGTGAAGAAACCCAAGTCTGGACCAAAGCCTGAGACTGAGTGCTTCTACTGCAAAGGGATTGGTCACTGGAAGCGGAACTGCCCCAAGTATTTGGCGGATAAGAAGGATGGCAAAGTGAAAGGTATATTTGATATACATGTTATTGATGTGTACCTTACTAATGCTCGTAGTAGCACCTGGGCATTTGATACTGGTTCTGTTGCTCACATTTGCAACTCGAAACAGGGGCTACGGATTAAGCGAAGATTGGCTAAGGACGAGGTGACGATGCGCGTGGGAAATGGTTCCAAAGTCGATGTGATCGCCGTCAGCACGCTACCTCTACATCTAGCTTCGGGATTAGTTTTAGACCTGAATAATTGTTATTTGGTGCCAGCGTTAAGCATGAACATTATATCTGGATCTTGTTTGATGCGAGACGGTTATTCATTTAAATCAGAGAATAATGGTTGTTCTATTTATATGATTAATATCTTTTATGGTCATGCACCCTTGATGAGTGGTCTATTTTTGTTGAATCTCGATAGTAGTGATACACATATTCATAGTATTGAAGCAAAAAGATATAACTTTAATAATGATAGTGAAACTTATTTGTGGCACTGCCGTTTAGGTCATATTGGTCATTGGTGTAAAGCGCATGAAGAAACTCCATGCTGATGGGCTTTTGGAATCACTTGATGCTTGCGAACCATGCCTCATGGGCAAGAAGATGAAGACTCTGTTCTCCGGAACTATGGAGGGAGCAACAGACTTGTTGGAAATAATACATACTGATGTATGCGGTCCGATGAGTGTTGAGGCTCACGACAGGTATCGTTGTTTTCTGACCTTCACAGATGATTTGAGAAGATATGGGTATATCTACTTGATGAAACATAAGTCTGAAACATTTAAAAGTTCAAAGAATTTCAGAGTGAAGTGGAAAATCATCGTAACAAGAAAATAAAGTTTCTATGATCTGATCGTGGAGGTAAATATTTGAGTTACGAGTTTGGCCTTCATTTGAATCAATGCAGAATAGTTTCGCAACTCATGCCACCCAGAACACCATAGCAAAATGGTGTGTCCGAACATTGTAACCGCACTTTATTAGATATGGTGCGATCTATGATGTCTCTTACTGATTTACCGCTATCGTTTTGGGTTATGCTTTAGAGACAGATGCATTCACGTTAAATAGGGCACCATCTAAATCCGTTGAGACGACACCATATGAACTGTTGTTTGGCAAGAAACCCAAGTTTTCATTTCTTAAAGTTTGGGTCTGCGATGCTTATGTTGAAAAGCTTCAACCTGATAAGCTCGAACCCAAATCGGAGAAATGTGTCTTCATAGGATACCCAAAGGAGACTGTTGGGTACACCTTCTATCGCAGATCTGAAGGCAACATATTCGTTGCTAAGAATGGATCCTTTCTAGAGAAGGAGTTTCTCTCGAAAGAAGTGAGTGGGAGGAAAGTAGAACTTGATGAGGTAATTGTACCTGCTCCCTTATTGGAAAGTAGTTCATCAGAAATCAGTTCCAGTGATTCCTACACCAATTAGTGAGGAAGCTAATGATGATGATCATGAAACCTCAGATCAAGTTACTACTGAATCTCGAAGTCAACCAGAGTAAGATCCGCACCAGAGTTGTATGGTAATCCTGTTCTGGAGGTCATGTTACTTGACCATGACGAACCTACGGACTATGAGGAAGCGATGATGATCCTAGATTCCGCGAAATGGCTTGAGGCCATGAAATCTGAGATGGGATCCATGTATGAGAACAAAGTATGGACTTTGGTTGACTTGCCCGATGATCGGCAAGCCATAGAGAATAAATGGATCTTCAAGAAGAAGACTGACGCTGACGGTAATGTTACTGTCTACAAAGCTCGACTTGTTGTGAAAGGTTTTCGACAAGTTCAAGGACTTCACTACGATGAGACCTTCTCACCCGTAGCGATGCTTAAGTCTGTCCGAATCATGTTAGCAATTGTCGCATTTTATGATTATGAAATTTGGCAAATGGATGTCAAAACTGCATTCCTTAATGGATATCTTAAAGAAGAGTTGTATATGATGCAACCAGAAGGTTTTGTCGATCTAAAAGGCGCTAACAAAGTGTGCAAGCTCCAGTGATCCAGTTATGGACTGGTGCAAGCATCTCGGAGTTGGAATATACGCTTTCATAGTGTGATCAAAGCATATGGTTTTATACAGACTTTTGGAGAAGCCTGTATTTACAAGAAAGTGAGTGGGAGCTCTGTAGCATTTTTTATATTATATGTGGGTGGCATATTGTTGATCGGAAATGATACTAAATTTCTGGATAGTATAAAATGATACTTGAATAAGAATTTTTCAATGAAAGACCTCGGTGAAGCTGCTTACATATTGGGCATCAAGATCTATAGAGATAGATCAAGACGCTTAATTGGACTTTCACAAAGCATATTGGGCATTCGGTAACCCCAGGTACTCTGAAATTCAACCAAAACGACCCGAACCATTCCGGTGTCCGAATGTAACCTTCCAATATATGAATCTTTATGTCTCGACCATTTCGAGACTCATCGTCATGTCCGTGATCTCATCCGGCACTCCGGACAAACTTCGGTCATCAGATCACATAACTCATAATACAAAGTCATCGAACATTAAGCATGCGGACCCTACAGGTTCGAGAACTATGTAGACATGACCGAGACACATCTCTGGTCAATAACCAATAGCGGAACCTGGATGCTCATATTGGCTCCTACATATTCTACAAAGATCTTTATCGGTCAAACCACACAACAACATATGTTGTTCCCTTTGTCATCGGTATGTTACTTGCCCGAGATTCGATCGTCGGAATCATCATACCTAGTTCAATCTCATTACCGGCAAGTCTCTTTAGTCGTTCCGTAATGCATCATCCCACAGCTAACTCATTAGCCACATTGCTTGCAAGGCTTATAGTGATGATCATTACCGAGAGGGACCAGAGATACCTCTCCGATACACGGAGTGACAAATCCTAATCTCGATCTATGCCAACTCAACAAACAACATCAGAGACACCTGTAGAGCATCTTTATAATCACCCAGTTACGTTGTGATGTTTGATAGCACACTAAGCGTTCCTCCGGTATACGGGAGTTGCATAATCTCATAGTCAGAGGAACATGTATAAGTCATGAAGAAAGCAATACCAATAAATTAAACGATCATCGTGCTAAGCTAATGGATGGGTCTCGTCCATCACATAATTGTCTAATGATGTGATCCCATTCATCAATGAAAACACAGGTCTATGGCTAGGAAACTTAACCATCTATGATTAACGAGCTAGTCAAGTAGAGGCATACTAGGGACACTCTGTTTGTCTATGTATTCACACATGTACTAAGTTTCCGGTAAATACAATTCTAGCATGAATAATAAACATTTATCATGATATAAGGAAATAGAAATAACAACTTTATTATTGCCTCTAGGGCATATTTCCTGCAGTCTCCCACTTGCACTAGAGTCAATAATCTAGATTACATAGTGATGATTCTAACACCCATGGAGTCTTGGTGCCAAACATGTTTTGCTCGTGAGAGAGGCTTAGTGAATGGGTCTGCAATATTCAGATCCGTGTGTATCTTGCAAATCTCTATGTCTCCCTCCTTGACTTGATCGCGGATGGAATTGAAGCGTCTCTTGATGTGCTTGGTTCTCTTGTGAAATCTGGATTCCTTTGCCAAGGCAATTGCACCAGTATTGTCACAAAAGATTTTCATTGGACCCAATGCACTAGGTATGACACCTAGATCAGATATGAACTCCTTGATCCAGGCTTCTTCATTTGTTGCTTCCAAAGCAGCTATGTACTCTGCTTCACACGTAGATCCCGCCATGACGCTTTGCTTAGAACTGCACCAACTGACAGCTCCACCATTCAATATAAATACATATCCGGTTTGTGACTTAGAGTCATCCATATCAGTGTCAAAGCTTTCATCGACGTAACCATTTACAACGAGCTCTTTGTCACCTCCATAAACGAGAAACATATCCTTAGTACTTTTCAGGTATTTCAGGATGTTCTTGACCGCTGTCCAGTGATCCACTCCTGGATTACTTTGGTACCTCCCTGCTAAACTAATAGCAAGGCACACATCAGGTCTGGTACACAACATTGCATACATGATAGAATCTATGGCTGAAGCATAGGGAATGGCTTTCATTTTCTCTCTATCTTCTGCAGTGGTCGAGCATTGAGTCTGATTCAATTTCACACCTTGTAAGATAGGCAAGAACCTTTCTTAGCTTGATCCATTTTGAACTTCTTCAAAACTTCATCAAGGTATGTGCTTTGTGAAAGTCCAATTTAGCGTCTTGATCTATCTCTATAGATCTTGATGCCTAGTATGTAAGCAGCTTCACCGAGGTCTTTCATTGAAAAATTCTTATTCAAGTATCCTTTTATGCTATCCAGAAATTCAGTATCATTTCCGATCAACAATATGTCACCCACATATAATATAAAAATGCTACAGAGCTCCCACTCACTTTCTTGTAAATACAAGATTCTCCAAAAGTTTGTATAAAACCATATGCTTTGATCACACTATGAAAGCGTATATTCCAACTCCGAGATGCTTGCACCAGTCCATAAATGGATCGCTGGAGCTTGCACACTTTGTTAGCACCTTTTGGATCGACAAAACCTTCTGGTTGCATCATATACAATTCTTCTTTAAGATATCCATTAAGGAATGCAGTTTTGACATCCATTTGCCAAATTTCATAATCATAAAATGCGGCAATTGCTAACATGATTCGGACAGACTTAAGCATGGCTATGGGTGAGAAGGTCTCATCGTAGTCAAGTCCTTGAACTTGTCGAAAACCTTTCACAACAAGTCAAGCTTTGTAGACAGTAACATTACCATCAGCGTCAGTCTTCTTCTTGAAGATCCATTTATTCTCTATGGCTTGCCGATCATCGTGCAAGTCAACCAAAGTCCATACTTTGTTCTCATACATGGATCCCATCTCAGATTTCTTGACCTCAAGCCATTTTGTGGAATCTGGGCTCATCATCGCTTCCTCATAGTTCGTAGGTTCGTCACGGTCAAGTAACATGACCTCCAAAACAGGATTACCGTACCACTCTAGTGCGGATCTTACTCTGGTTGACCTATGAGGTTCAGTAGTAACTTGATCTGAAGTTTCATGATCATCGTCATTAGCTTCCTCACTAATTGGTGTAGGAATCACTGGAACTGATTTCTGATGAACTACTTTCCCATAAGGGAGCACGTACAATTACCTCATCAAGTTCTACTTTCCTCCCACTCACTTCTTTCGAGAGAAACTCCTTCTCTAGAAAGGATCCATTCTTAGCAACAAATATCTTACCTTTGGATCTATGATAGAAGGTGTACCCAACAGTCTCCTTTTGGTATAATACGAAGACACATTTCACCGATTTGGGTTCGAGTTTATCAGGTTGAAGCTTTTTCACATAAGCATCGCAGCCCCAAACTTTAAGAAACGACAACTTGGGTTTCTTGCCAAACCACAGTTCATATGGTGTCATCTCAACGGATTTAGATGGTGCCCTATTTAACGTGAATGCAGCCGTCTCTAAAGCATAACCCAAAATGATAGCGGTAAATCAGTACGAGACATCATAGATCGCACCATATCTAATACAGTGCGGTTACGACGTCCGGACACACCAGTACGTGTTCCGAGTGGCGTGAGTTGCGAAACTATTCCGCATTGTTTCAAATGAAGACCAAACTCGTAACTCAAATATTCACCTCCACGATCAGATCGTAGGAACTTTATTTTCTTGTTACGATGATTTTCCACTTCACTCTGAAATTCTTTGAACTTTTCAAATGTTTCAGACTTATGTTTCATCAAGTAGATATACCCATATCTTCTCAAATCATTTGTGAAGGTCAGAAAATAATGATACCCGCCGTGAGCCTCAATACTCATTGGACTGAATACATCAGTATGTATTATTTCCAACAAGTCTGTTGCTCGCTCCATTGTTCCGGAGAACGGAGTCTTAGTCATCTCTGCCCATGAGGCATGGTTCGCAAGCATCAAGTGATTCATAATCAAGTGATTCCAAAAGCCCATCAACATGGAGTTTCTTCATGCGCTTTACACCAATATGACCTAAACGGCAGTGCCACAAATAAGTTGCACTATTATTATTAAACTTATATCTTTTGGCTTCAATAGTATGAATATGCGTATCACTACTATCGAGATTCAACAAAAATAGACCACTCATCAAAGATGCACGATCATAAAAGATATTACTCATATAAATAGAACATCCATTATTCTCTGATTTAAATGAATAACCATCTCGCGTTAAACAAGATCTAGATATAATGTTCATGCTTAACATTGTGTAACGCCCTCGATGCGGCTATATCTCCCATGTGTCGAAGCACGACTTAGAGGCATAACCGCATTGAAAGCAATGTCGCAAGTGAGGTAATCTTCACACAACCCATGTAATACATAAGGGAAAAAGATACATAGTTGGCTTACAATCGCCACTTCACACAAATACATGAATAAAGCATTACATCATCCAAATACAATCAAGGTCCGACTACGAAACCAAAATAAAGAACAATCCCAAATGCGACAAGGTCCCCCGATCGACCCCAACTGGGCTCCACTACTGATCAACTGAAAAAAGAAACAAGACAAAGGACAAGATCTTCATCGAGCTCCTCCTTGAGCTTGGTTGCGTCATCTACACGGTAACCTCGGCACCTGCAAGCTGGTTTTGGAAGTATCTGTGAGTCACGGGGACTCAGCAATCTCACACCCTCGCGATCAAGAGTATTTAAGCTTATAGGTAAGGCAAGGTAATATGTGGAGCTGCAGCAAGCGACTAGCATATATGGTGGCTATCCTGTTCGCAAAAGAGAGCGAGAAGAGAAGGCAAAGCACAAACGAAGAACTATGATCAAGAAGTGATCCTAGAACAACCTACGTCAAACATTACTCCAACACCGTGTTCACTTCCCGAACTCCGCCGAGAAGAGACCATCACGGTTACACACGCCGTTGTTTCATTTTAATTAAGTTAAGTTTCATGTTATCTACAACCGGACATTAACAAATTCCCATTTGCCCATAACCACGGGCACGGCTTTCGAAAGTTCAAATCCCTGCAGGGGAGTCCCAACTTAGCCCATCACAAGCTCTCACGGTCAACGAAGGATATTCCTTCTCTCGAGACATTTCGATCAGACTCGGTATCCCGGTTCTACAAGACATCCTCGACAATGGTAAAACAAGTCCAGCAACACTGCCCGAATGTGCCGACAAATCCCGATAGGAGCTACACATATCTCGTTCTCAGGGCACACTCAGATAGGTCAAGCTACAAGTAAAACCAACCCTTGAGTTTCCCCGAGGTGGCCCCGTAGGCTGCCCAGTTCGGACCAACACTCAGAGGAGCACTAGCCTAGGGGGGTAAATAATGATGACCCTCAAGAGCACGACTCCCAAGGGAAAAAAGGCTAGGTGGCGAATGGTAAAACCAATGTTGGGCATTGCTGGAGGAGTTTTATTCAAGGCGAACTGTCAAGGGGTTCCCATTATAACCCAACCGCGTAAGGAACGCAAAATCCGGGAACATAACACCGATATGACGGAAACTAGGGCGGCAAGAGTGGAACAAAACACCAGGCATAAGGCCGAGCCTTCCACCCTTTACCAAGTATATAGATGCATTAATTAAATAATAGATATTATGATACCCCAACAAGTAAATATGTTCCAACAAGGAACAACACCTCCATGTTCCAACAAGGAACAAACTTCAATCTTCACCTACAACTAACAACGCTATAAGAGGGGCTGAGCAAAGCGGTAACATAGCCAAACAACGGTTTGCTAGGATAAGGTGGCTTAGAGGCTTGGTTCAACAATATGGGAGGCATGATAAGCAAGTGGTAGGTATCGCAGCATAGGCATAGCAAAAGAGCGAGCAACTAGCAAGCAAAGATAGAAGTGATTTCGAGGGTATGGTCATCTTGCCTGAAATCCCGCAAGGAAGAAGAACGAGTCCATGAAGAAGACAAACGGACGTAGTCGAACGGGTCCTCACAAACGCGACGTTACAGAAACCAACCCGAAGAAGCAACACCGGAAAGAAGCACACAACATAGTAAACAACCAACACATGAACATGGTATGATATGCGGGATGCGGTATGTGATGCATATGCATGATTTGGAAAGGAATGATTGAACCTGGCCTCAACTTGGAAATCCAAGTGTGCCGCTGGAAAGGTGAGATGATTTCAGTTGAAATCGATATAAAGATCACCGGAATCAGATGCACGGTTTGGAAATGGCAAGCAAAACAAATATGGCACCGGTCTACGATAATCAGCAAGTGACCAACTAAATGCATCAAGATAAATATGCTACAACACTCAAACATGGGAACAAAATACATGGCAGGGATCCACTCAAGATTTTTGACAAAAGATGAACACTGAGCTACGGCTAATTCATCCAATAACAGGTTCAAACAAGCATGGCAAAAGTGCAAATGATAACAGGTTTCAGACTTAGTGAAATTAACACAAGTCTGGAATTTATCATCAGGAAGCACACTTTAGAGCATGAAAACTACATGCTACAGGAACTTAACATGGAAAAGCAAGGCATGGCATGAAGCTACTCAAAGAACTTAACAAAAGTCCCTTAGTGACCTTGAGCCAAAAGGGATCAGAAAATACAATTGCAAGCATGTGAACATGGCAAAAACATAAACAGATCTCAGACAGTGAAAAACTGAAGCATGCAAAATAGTTAACAAGTAGGCATGTTTACGAGCTCGATGCACTCACTACAAAGCATGACATGACAAACTAAGCATATAACCATCAAGAAGACATGGCATAGAAGCTATACATGGCAAGAACAACAACATAGCATGCACAGATCAATAGCAACATCCTCGGCAAAATCGCTAACAAGTCAACAATCTGCCAGGATTCACGAAATAGCGAAAGTAGAGCTCGATTGACTCAAGCTAGGGTGCTCCATAAATGCAAACAAAGACATGGATAGATAGAGAACCACAATATTGACAAAACATCCTTACTGATTATCCCCAAAAGAGGCACGGATCACTAGGAAACAACATGAACATATGGCATACCGGCAAAAATCAGGACAAGGACTTAGTGAAATTCTAAGTCCCTGAAATCAGCATTACCGATTGCACTACTTTGCAAGCTTGTGCTAGTCACCACACATATCACAAAAATACATGGTAATCACCTATGTAAAGATGACATGGCATTATAACAAAACTTATGTAGAGCTCAGCATCATATCATGCACACAATAATCATGGCAAAAATGACAAAATGCCATTTGCTGAAACAGATCTGACAAAATACTCACATAGCCCTGTTCCAACAACATTTCCAGCATCAAGATGATCTCAAATGAAAATTATGCAATGAGATGAAATGATGTACTCGTCGAGACGAACATTTTGATATGCTACACGCACGAATCGGAGCTATGAGTGCAAAGTTGTGATGTGATGAATATGCCTGAAAAAGTAGCAGATCTAGGGACTTAGTCAAAATTCACCTCGCAGAAACGGGACGGAGGGATCCGGGGATGACGTCTGGACCGCTAGTCGAGCGGGTCCCCGGGACAGGGATCTCCGGGTGCGGGGTCAACGGGTGGATCGGGCTCCTGCCGATCCGATCCGGACGGCGAGCGGCGGCGGGCCGCCGGCGACGGAGGAACTTGGCGGCGGGGAGGTCGGGCCGGAACGGAGGACACGAAGGGTGGCGCGGCGAGGTCGCCGGCGCTGGGCGGCGGTGGTGCGGCACCGTGGAGGTCGCCAGTGACCTCGGGCGACGAGGTATGGCGGAGGCGGCGAGGTGCGGCGGAGTACGGGCGGCGCGACGCCGACGATGAGATGGCGAGGTGGCGAAAGAGGCGGGCGGCGGCGCCTGGCGGGTGCGGAGGCGCGGCGCGCTCGAGGTGGTGGGGATGCCCAGGCGCGGGGCAGCGGCGGTTCGGGCCCCGCGGGCCGGATCTGGGCCGTGCGGGCCCACGACGGCGGAGGAGAGAGAGGAGCCGGCCGCGCGCTGAGGTGGCGGCGCCTGGTTGGCTGCGGCGGCGGGGAAGGTGACGTGGCCTCCTCTGATTGGTCCGGGTGACGCGTTCGGCGGACATGTCCGACGCGGCACGGACGTGTCCGGCGGCGCGAGGATGAAGAATACTAGTGTTAGATCTGCGCGGAAATTTCGGGGAGAGCCACATATTTATAGGTAGAGGGAGCTAGGAGAGTCCAAATGAGGTGCGGTTTTCGGCCACGCGATCGTGATCGAACGACCGAGATGAAGGAGGAGGTTTAGGTGGGTTTTGGGCCACTTTGAAGGGGTGTTGGGCTGCACACAAAAGAGGCCTTTGCGGCTACCCGGTTAACCGCTGGAGTATCAAACGAAGTCCAAATGGCACGAAACTTGACAGGCGGTTTACCGGTAGTAAACCAAGGCCGCATGGCAAGTCTCGGTCCAGTCTGAAAACGTTTAACACCCGCACATGAAAAGAGGTAGAAAGGGATACCGGGTGACATAGGAGCGTCGGATTGCAAAACGGACAACAGGGAAAATGCTCGGATGCATGAGACGAACATGTATGCAAATGAAATGCACAAGATGACATGATATGCAATGCATGACACGCAAGCAATGACAAGCCAACAACAACAAATAAGCGGAGGACACCTGGCATATCGGTCTTGGTGCGTTACAACACTCCACCACTACGAGAGGATCTCGTCCCGAGATCTAGAATGGCACCGGAGGGAAAAAACGGAAGAGAAAGAGAAGAGGTAAAACTAAGTTGCTTCTTTGACAAACGAGTGAAACCACGAACCTTGAGAGGTTGAACAAATTGGAAGAAAGAATGCAACAAAGAAGAACAAAGTTGAAAGCACTCCGGTAGGGGAGAGTAACAAGGAAGAACAAATTCGGGCAGCACTCGGGTTGAAAAGAAAAGGAATTGAATAAGATCTTGGTAAGATGAGAAGATACTTGATGAAATCACAACACACTGCCTCCGGAACTATTGAATGAATGGAACAAGGGGTAAGAAAGATCTCAGACAGCACTCCGGTTGAAAAGAGGTGCAAGGCTTGATAAGGCGAAAAGAACTTGAGCTAAAAGGTCACAGCACTCCGGTTAAATTGGATAGGCATGAAAAGATCATGATCTTGATAATTCGAGATGATGACTGAAAAGAGCAACATCACAATGTCCCCGGAACGAAAAAATAGAAGATAGATAATTGAAATGGAGAATGGAGAATAAAATGCCAACTTCTGCCACAAAAGAGCTTGAAAAGGCATCCTTGGGAGAAAGGTCGAACGGAATTGTTGGAAAACCAACAACGAAAAGAATGAGCTTGATATGGTCTTATGGAATACATCTCAAATTATGAGGTGACAACCTGCCACTCACGGGAAAAAAATTGGATTGATAAGAACAAGGAGACGAGAAACTTATTTCATTGGGAGGATAGATGAAGAACTTGGGTCATTTATGAGCACGATAGGCAGCAACAATCCTTAGGGAAGGCTTTAGGTGAAATATAACCCAAGACAATTCCAATGAATAGGTTGATGGATTTAAAATACCTCATTCTTCACAATGTGTGAATCATGAATCATGAACTCAAATTATCAAGAATGACGTAAAACCACCTCCAATGATACGGAAGAAAGAATTGTACTCCGGATAGCAAGATGAAGAAACTTAAGCCCCTTAGAAAAGAATCTAGATGAACACTTCGAGAAGGAATTAAATCCTTGATGAACCATCATGTAGAACCTTCATGAAGAACTCCGGTAACAAAAGGATAACGAGACAAAAGAGAAGTTGAAAAAACCACAATGTGAAGCCTTGCGATGATTTAAATGGAGCTTCGCAACAAGACAAAGTGGAAACTTGGTACCCCGGAAAAGAAAGATGAGCAAAAGAAACCAAGAATTTTTCAATGAACCTCCAGAATAAGGAATTGAATCACTTGGAAGAAATAAGAATAATAATTACATTATGCTTATCCTTCACCAATTCAAATTGATGACAAGCAATGGAATTGGCATACTACTTATTCTCGTAGAAAGGATTAAGCGAGATATAGCCCAAACTTGGGAAGGTCTTCGACAAATCCATCGGTAGGATTGAAAACAACAAATGAATTGATATGATAACAATGTAAGAAGAATCTTGAACGAACCACCATAAGAATTGAAAAAGAACGAATAAAAGATAACGAATCATCAGGAAGAATTTGCAAATGAACGAAGATGCTCGAGAGAATCTAGATACAGGAGAACGAAGGGATCACGAACTGATTAGAGATCACTTGAACGAAGCACCGGTAAGATTTGGAGAACCATAGCTGAAAGCTAAGAATGAATAAATTCTGAGATGATGGGCTCCGGAGAAACAAACTGAAAAGAGAATTGCTCCGGATAGGTGAAAAAATTCTCACAACCCAAAAACAACTATGAGATGATGGCCGAGAATGGGGCAAGATTTGAGAGAAACTCTTCTTCGGACTTCAAATTCTGAGAATTACGACAGGACACACCATGAAGAATTGTTGAAGCACTCCGTAATGAAGAAGAATGTAAAAGTTGAACCAACGATGAAAATAATTTGAAAGATCTTGGAGAAAGGCATTTGACTGATGAAAATTCATACTTACGTCAAACTTTGACAAGAATTTAGGATAGCTCCAGGAAAATAAGAAGAGTCAGGTAAGATCCTGGGAAAAGACCTATGGGTTAGGGCCCACTCAAAAGAAACACCGTTGAAATGATTTAAAAGAGAGGTTGCACCGGTTGAATTAAATGACTTGAATGAGATAACAACCTCGAAAGATCTTGAACGAATGCAGAGTGGAAAACACGAATCTTCGAGATATCTTGAGAACTTCGGAATAATTAAATAGCAAGAAGTGAATGAATATTAGGTGCACCGGCATGAGGAGGTATTTGAAACGAGGAAAAAGGTATATGAGATCAACACTGAAAGCTTGATTTGAAACCACCGGAGATGAAAAGAATGAAGAATGACAAACTTGAAGCTCCATTAGAATCTTCATGAGAATCACCGGATAAAGAACATTGACAGAAAAGGAATGGAGAGGCTTCAAACAATAAAATGATACTTGAATAAGAAATCTGGTTCCTTGAAGAAAAGGGTGGGAGGGAGGGAAAACAAAGGCAACTTGGAGACGGATGAAACAAACACCGTTCAGAAGAAACTGATACTTGATCTTGCGGATGTTGAAATGATCGGATCCACTTGAAGAGAAGCACGCCGGTTAAAAAGGATTGACAAAAACAATCTTGATGATCAAGAAGGATTGGTATTCACATCGGAGTATGAGAACACCATCTGGGGAAGGTATGGAATCAACATTTGACTTCGAAGCAACTCGAATACCACAACTCAAAACAAAACAAAGGATTGGCTTGCGGAATAAGCCGGAACAAACATATGATAGAGATTTCGTCCGAAGTTTTCGTGGTGGGGCCTACACGGGCTCGATCATACAACACCATCATGTACAAGGCAGTGCACATGACATACAAGCGTCCCCGAGTCGGCATAGCCAAGGACTCTTTAAGACACAACAAGACCACTGTAAAACAACCATGGATAGGCGGACCACTAGACGTCGAACACCAATTTCATATCATACATCTGTCGGAAAGATATCCTAAGAGCTACCTGAATTCCCACTTATAAACTCCTGAAATTTTCCGGTTATGCAATCAGGTGTTGGGGATACAAGGGAAGCATAATATCTCACCCAAAACTAGCAAATCCTACATCCAGCTGTATCCATCCTTCAACACATAACCAAGAAACCTTCAGAAATCATCTACCTCAACCTTCGAAAAGCATCCGCTATACGAGTTATGGCAATACTCCCGAACTCCCGCCCCAGTACTGGGTGGTGTCGAGGTTATCTCACCAACAACTGCATAAAAGAAATTTTTTATGTCGGCGAAACTAAACTCAGGTATTCCAGAACTGCAATGATAAAATTGTGACGACAACACCTCGGAGCTCAACTCCCCGGGACACTGCATCAACCCCTAAATGACAGGAGGCACCAAGAACAATGTTCTCATCACAAATCGATCGGAACGATTCCAAGATACCCGCGTGATCCTAATTTTTTTTAGTGAAATTTGAGAAGAGAAGAGTCAAAACTCTACGTCAGGATGCCTCACCAGAGCGACGAAGGGACTGAGGACTAAAAAGAATTCCTAACTCTCTGATATATAATCCTAAATGACTCAAAACATTTCTAGACTCAATAACGCCAGCGATTCGATCAAGCAGGGGGCTCCTAATGTCGGGGAAGGCTCTGATACCAACTTGTAACGCCCTCGATGCGGCTATATCTCCCACGTGTCGAAGCACGACTTAGAGGCATAACCGCATTGAAAGCAATGTCGCAAGTGAGGTAATCTTCACACAACCCATGTAATACATAAGGGAAAAAGATACATAGTTGGCTTACAATCGCCACTTCACACAAATACATGAATAAAGCATTACATCATCCAAATACAATCAAGGTCCGACTACGGAACCAAAATAAAGAACAATCCCAAATGCGACAAGGTCCCCCGATCGACCCCAACTGGGCTCCACTACTGATCAACTGAAAAACGAAACAAGACAAAGGACAAGATCTTCATCGAGCTCCTCCTTGAGCTTGGTTGCGTCATCTACACGGTAACCTCGGCACCTGCAAGCTGGTTTTGGAAGTATCTATGAGTCACGGGGACTCAGCAATCTCACACCCTCGCGATCAAGAGTATTTAAGCTTATAGGTAAGGCAAGGTAATATGTGGAGCTGCAGCAAGCGACTAGCATATATGGTGGCTATCCTGTTCGCAAAAGAGAGCGAGAAGAGAAGGCAAAGCACAAACGAAGAACTATGATCAAGAAGTGATCCTAGAACAACCTACGTCAAACATTACTCCAACACCGTGTTCACTTCCCGAACTCCGCCGAGAAGAGACCATCACGGTTACACACGCCGTTGTTTCATTTTAATTAAGTTAAGTTTCATGTTATCTACAACCGGACATTAACAAATTCCCATTTGCCCATAACCACGGGCACGGCTTTCGAAAGTTCAAATCCCTGCAGGGGAGTCCCAACTTAGCCCATCACAAGCTCTCACGGTCAACGAAGGATATTCCTTCTCCCGAGACATTTCGATCAGACTCGGTATCCCAGTTCTACAAGACATCCTCGACAATGGTAAAACAAGTCCAGCAACACCGCCCGAATGTGCCGACAAATCCCGATAGGAGCTACACATATCTCGTTCTCAGGGCACACTCAGATAGGTCAAGCTACAAGTAAAACCAACCCTTGAGTTTCCCCGAGGTGGCCCCGCAGGCTGCCCAGTTCGGACCAACACTCAGAGGAGCACTAGCCTAGGGGGGTAAATAATGATGACCCTCAAGAGCACGACTCCCAAGGGAAAAAAGGCTAGGTGGCAAATGGTAAAACCAATGTTGGGCATTGCTGGAGGAGTTTTATTCAAGGCGAACTGTCAAGGGGTTCCCATTATAACCCAACCGCGTAAGGAACGCAAAATCCGGGAACATAACACCGATATGACGGAAACTAGGGCGGCAAGAGTGGAACAAAACACCAGGCATAAGGCCGAGCCTTCCACCCTTTACCAAGTATATAGATGCATTAATTAAATAATAGATATTATGATACCCCAACAAGTAAACATGTTCCAACAAGGAACAACATCTCCATGTTCCAGCAAGGAACAAACTTCAATCTTCACCTACAACTAACAACACTATAAGAGGGGCTGAGCAAAGCGGTAACATAGCCAAACAACGGTTTGCTAGGACAAGGTGATTTAGAGGTTTGGTTCAACAATATGGGAGGCATGATAAGCAAGTGGTAGGTATCGCAGCATAGGCATAGCAAAAGAGCGAGCAACTAGCAAGCAAAGATAGAAGTGATTTCGAGGGTATGGTCATCTTGCCTGAAATCCCGCAAGGAAGAAGAATGAGTCCATGAAGAAGACAAACAGACGTAGTCGAACGGGTCCTCACAAACGCGACGTTACAGAAACCAACCCGAAGAAGCAACACCGGAAAGAAGCACACAACATAGTAAACAACCAACACATGAACATGGTATGATATGCGGGATGCGGTATGTGATGCATATGCATGATCTGGAAAGGAATGATTGAACCTGGCCTCAACTTGGAAATCCAAGTGTGCCGCTGGAAAGGTGAGATGATTTCGGTTGAAATCGATATAAAGATCACCGGAATCGGATGCACGGTTTGGAAATGGCAAGCAAAACAAATATGGCACCGGTCTGCGAGAATCAGCAAGTGACCAACTAAATGCATCAAGATAAATATGCTACAACACTCAAACATGGCAACAAAATACATGGCAGGGATCCACTCAAGATGCACGACAAAAGATGAACACTGAGCTACGACTAATTCATCCATTAATAGGTTCAAACAAGCATGGAAAAAGTGCAAATGATAACAGGTTTCAGACTTAGTGAAATTAACACAAGTCTGGAATTTATCATCAGGAAGCACACTTTAGAGCATGAAAACTACATGCTATAGGAACTTAACATGGCAAAGCAAGGCATGGCATGAAGCTACTCAAAGCACTTAACAAAAGTCCCTTAGTGACCTTGAGCCAAAAGGGATCAGAAAATACAATTGCAAGCATGTGAACATGGCAAAAACATAAACAGATCTCAGACTTGGTGAAAAACTAGAGCATGCAAAACAGTTAACGAGTAGGCATGTTTACGAGCTCGATGCACTCACTACAAAGCATGGCATGAAAAACTAAGCATACAACCATCAAGAATACATGTCATAGAAGCTATACATGGCAAGAACAACAACATAGCATGCTCGGATCAATAGCAACATCCTCGGCAAAATCGCTAACAAGTCAACAATCTGCCAGGATTCACGAAATAGCGAAAGTAGAGCTCGATTGACTCAAGCTAGGGTGCTCCATAAATGCAAACAAAGACATGGCTGGATAGAGCACCACAATATTGACAAAACATCCATACTGATCATCCCCAAAAGAGGCATGGATCACTAGGAAAAAACATGAACATATGGCATACCGACAAAAATCAGGACAAGGACTTAGTGAAATTCTAAGTCCCTGAAATCAGCATTACCGATTGCACTACTTTGCAAGCTTGTGCTAGTCACCACACATATCACAAAAATACATGGTAAGCACCTCTGCAAAGATGACATGACATATAACAAAACTCATGTAGAGCTCAGCATCATATCATGCACATAATAATCATGGCAAAAATGACAAAATGCCATTTGCTGAAACAGATCTGACAAAATACAAACATAGCCCTCTTCCAACAACATTTCGGGCATCAAGATGAGCTCAAAGGAAAATGATGCAATGAGATGAAATGATTTACTCGTCAAGACGAACATTTTGATATGCTACACGCACGGATCGGAGCTACGAGTGCAAAGTTGTGATGCGATGAATATGCCTGAAAAAGTAGCAGATCTGGGGACTTAGTCAAAATTCACCTCGCAGAAACGGGACGCAGGGATCCGGGGATGACGTTTGGATCGCTGGTCGAGCGGGTACCCGGGACAGGGATCTCCGGGCGCGGGGTCAACGGGTGGATCGGGCTCCTCCCGATCCGATCCGGACGGCGAGCGGCGGCGGGCCGCCGACGACGGAGGAACTCGGCGGCGGGGAGGTCGGGCCGGAACGGAGGATGCGAAGGGCAGCGCGGCGAGGTCGCCTGCGCTGGGCGGCGGTGGTGCGGTGCCGTGGAAGTCGCCGGTGACCTCGGGCAACGAGGTATGGTGGAGGCGGCGAGGTGCGGCGGAGTACGGGCGGCGCGGCCGGCGATGAGATGGCGAGGTGGCGAAAGAGGTGGGCGGCGACGCCTAGCGGGTGTGGCGGAGAGGCGCGCCCGAGGCGGCGGGGACGCCTAGGC
>NC_041382.1:746375760-746387252 GCF_002162155.2 Triticum dicoccoides | reverse complement strand
CGGCGGCGGTTCGGGCCCCGCGGGCCAGATCTGGGCCGCGCAGGCCCGCAGCGGCGGAGGAGAGAGAGAGGAGCCGGCCGCGCGCTGAGGTGGCGGCGCCTGGTTGGCTGCGGCGGCGGGGAAGGCAACGTGGCCTCCTCTGATTGGTCCGGGTGACGCGTCCGCCGGACATGTCCGACTCGGTGCGGACGTGTCCGGCGGCGCGAGGATGAAGAAGACTAGGGTTAGATCTGCGCGGAAGTTTCGGGGAGAGCCACATATTTATAGGTAGAGGGAGCTAGGAGAGTCCAAATGAGGTACGGTTTTCGGCCACGCGATCGTGATCGAACGACCGAGATGAAGGAGGATGTTTAGGTGGGTTTTGGGCCACTTTGAAGGGGTGTTGGGCTGCACACAAAAGAGGCCTTTGCGGCTACCCGGTTAACCGTTGGAGTATCAAACGAAGTCCAAATGGCATGAAACTTGACAGGCGGTCCACCGGGAGTAAACCAAGGCCGCATGGCAAGTCTCGGTCCAGTCCGAAAACGTTTAACACCCGCACATGAAAAGAGGTAGAAAGGGACACCGGGTGACATAGGAGCGCCGGATTGCAAAACAGACAACGGGGAAAATGCTCGGATGCATGAGATGAACATGTATGCAAATGAAATGCACAAGATGACATGATATGCAATGCATGACACGCAAGCAATGACAAGCCAACAACAGCAAATAAGCGAAGGACACCTGGCATATCGGTCTCGGGGCATTACACACTGGCACCAAATAACCATTATTCAGGTCTAAAACTAATCCCGAGGGTAGGTGTAAAGGTAGCGAGCCGATGGTGATCACATTGACTTTGGAACCATTTCCCACGCGCATCGTCACCTCATCCTTAGCCAATCTTCGCTTAATCCGTAGCCCCTATTTCGAGTTGCAAATATGAGCAACAGAACCAGTATCAAATACCCAGGCGCTACTACGAGCATTAGTAAGGTACACATCAGTAACATGTATATCAAATATACCTTTCACCATGCCATCCTTCTTATCCGCCAAATACTTGGGGCAGTTCTGCTTCCAGTGACCAGACCCTTTGCAGTAGAAGCACTCAGTCTCAGGCTTAGGTCCAGACTTGGGCTTCTTCACTTGAGCAGCAACTTGCTTGCCGTTCTTCTTGAAGTTTCCCTTCTTCCCTTTGCCCTTTTTCTTGAAACTAGTGGTCTTGTTAACCATCAACACTTGATGCTCCTTCTTGATTTCTACCTCCGCAGCCTTTAGCATTGCGAAGAGCTTGGGAATTGTCTTATCCATCCCTTGCATATTGTAGTTCATCATGAAGCTTTTGTAGCTTGGTGGCAGTGATTGAAGAACTCTGTCAATGAAACTATCAACCGGAAGATTAACTCCCAGTTGAGTCATGTGATTGTGGTACCCAGACATTTTGAGTATATGTTCACTGACAGAACTATTCTCCTCCATTTTGCAGCTGTAGAACTTATTGGAGACTTCATATCTCTCAATCCGGGCATTTGCTTGAAATATTAACTTCAACTCCTGGAACATCTCATATGCTCCATGATGTTCAAAACGTCGTTGAAGTCCCGGTTCTAAGCCGTAAAGCATGGCACACTGAACTATCGAGTAGTCATAAGCTTTGCTCTGCCAGGCATTCATAACATCCAGCGTTTCTCCTGCAGCGGGTCTTGCACCTAGCGGTGCTTCCAGGACGTAATTCTTCTGTACAGCAATGAGGATAATCCTCAAGTTACGGACCCAGTCCGTGTAGTTGCTACCATCATCTTTCAACTTAGCTTTCTCTAGGAACGCATTAAAATTCAAAGGAACAGTAGCACAGGCCATTGATCTACAATAACATAGACATGAAAATACTATCAGGTACTATGTTCATGATAAATTAAAGTTCAATTAATCATATTACTTAAGAACTCCCACTTAGATAGGCATCCCTCTAGTCATCTACATGATCACGTGATCCATATCAACTAAACCATGTCCGATCATCATGTGAGATGGAGTAGTTTTCAATGGTGAACATCACTATGTTGATCATATCTACTATATGATTCACGCTCAACCTTTCGGTCTCAGTGTTCCGAGGCCATATCTGCATATGCTAGGCTCATCACGTTTAACCAGAGTATTTTGCGTGTGCAAAACTGGCTTGCACCCGTTGTATGTGAACGTAGAGCTTATCACACCCGATCATCCCGTGGTGTCTCGGCACGACGAACTATAGCAACAGTGCATACTCAGGGAGAACACTTATAGCTTGAAATTTAGTGAGAGATCATCTTATAATGCTACCATCGTACTATGCAAAATAAGATGCATAAAAGATAAACGTCACATGCAATCAAAATAAGTGATATGATATGGCCATCATCATCTTGTGCCTTTGATCTCCATCTCCAAAGCACCATCATGATCACCATCGTCACCGGCTTGACACCTTGATCTCCATCGAAGCATCGTTGTCGTCTCGCCAACTATTGCTTCTATGACTATCTCTACCACTCAGTGATAAATTAAAGCAATTACATGGCGATTGCATTTCATACAATAAAGCGACAACAATAAGGCTCCTGCCAGTTGCCGATAACTTTTACAAAACATGATCATCTCATACAACAATTTATATATCATCACGTCTTGACCATTCTCAATGTTTTGCCGGCAATCAATGGGGCCCTGGTGTTTGAAATTCATTCCCATTTCTTGCATGGGATGCATGCACCCAAGGACAAAGATTTGATTTTTCAACCAATCTATATGCACTGGAGCATGTGCATGTAGTTCAAATTTGAATTATGCACATAAATGCATTGAAAACTCAATTAGTGCATAAAAATGTCCAAACGAACCCTAAAAAATCCCAAAAGTTGACACAACACTCCTGTTGTTCTATGTTGACACAAGTTTTTTTTGAAAGCAATAAGAGGCAATGGATATCGTTTCGTCCCCAAAGGTGGGACATTCCCTACCGAAACCATCATGCTTGTTGTCAGAAGCTCTAGTTCGTGAGAAGCATATACCCAAACCTGCCCCAAATGGGACAAATTTTTTACCACAGCATGTTCATGCCGCTCCATGATAGCATGCCAAGTTTCATGAATTTTGGATGAGTTTTGGATTTACTAGAATTTAAAAACCAGGCATCTCAATGTTTACGGCCGAGTGACGGTGGCAGGGTGTTTGACATTCATTCCCATTTCTTGCATGAGACCTAAGCATGCAACCAAGGACACAGATTTGAATTTTCAACCAATTTATATGCATTAGAGCATGTGCATGTATTTCAAATTTTAATTATGCACATGAATGCATTGAAAACTCAGTTAATGCATAAAAATGTCCAAACGAAACCCTGAAAATCCCGAAAATTGACACAACACTCCTGTTGTTCTATGTTGACATGAGAAATTTTTTGAAAGCAATAATAGGCAATGGATATCATTTCGTCTCCAAAGGTGGGACGTTCCCTACCGAAACCATCAGACTTGTTGTGAGAAGCTCTGGTTTGTGAGAAGCATATCCCCAAACCTGCCCCAAATGGGACAAAAAATTTACCATAGCATGTTGATGCCGCTCCATGACAACATGCCAAGTTTCATGAATTTCAGACGAGCTTTGGATTTACTAGAAGTTAAAAACGAGGTATTTCAATGTTTGCGACCGAGTGATGGTGGCAGGGTGTTTGACATCCATTCCCATTTCTTGCATGGGGCCTAAGCATGCAACCAAGGACACATATTTGAATTTTCAACCAATTTATATGCATTAGAGCATGTGCCTGTAGTTAAAATTTGAATTATGCACATGAATGCATAGAAAACTCAGTTAATGCTAGATTTCCTAATTCTTAATCATGCTTGGTTTGGGTAAATGGGTTTTCCATGTGGCTTGAATTAATCTGATGAATCTACAGTGTGCTTATTTTTCATCAACATATTTTACTGATAGCATGCGAACCCTTACTTAACCTGATGACTAACTACCTTATATGTGTTGCAGGGAAACAATGGGAAGCACTGAGGTTTACAATCGAGGTTAGCACGTGCATGGTCCGTTGTCTATAACACATTATTGTGCAGTTGCAGGAACCATTCTAATATTTAGGTTTTTAACAATTTGGTCTTGCACATGTAGGTCCTACTGTTAGAGGTTTTGACCCACTATTCGACCCTTTTTGCATATGGGGAAATGAGTTGTCCATGAATATCAATCAAGTCAAGAAACTCAGAAAGATTGTTAGGATAAAGAAATTAGCGACAAAAAACAACAAGATCTTTGTCTGCACAATGAAGAAGACATCAGTTCACTACAAGATGGTACTAACTATTATACCTTGCCTTTGTTTATTCCTTTTCCCCATTTCCAATATAGAGAAGATATTTATGCACATCCTTGTTTTTAGGCCTTTCCAAAGTAGTTCACTGATGATTACCTCTCAAACCACCTCTATGGTCAGGAGGCGACGAAGGTTTTCATACAACACCCACGGTTCAATATTGATGTGTTCCTGAAGAGGACGAAGGATGGACGGTCAATCATCCACATGCACTGGCCTAAAGTTGCAAAGACCTTCAACATGAATGAAGGCTCAATATTTGCCTTCAGCTTCAGCAGTTTTCTAGATAAGATGCATCTGTCTATATACCATCTATGATGCTAATTTCGAAAGGTTCTACATGTTGCATGTGAAACTTGGTGTTGGTGTAGTTGTGTAATGGGGTAGCTGAGTGCTGAAGCTATATCATGTTGTACTCTGATGTATTTCAATTATGAAATCCTGCTTCCTTAATATGGAAATGAAATATATTATGTGCTTAACATGAATGTCAATTAGATTAATAAATGGATTATAAATAATAGGGCACTTAGCCTGCTAATGGTGAATTAGCCTGCTAATTGGGTTTTGCTATTGCAAATGGTTATTGAGAAAATACCGTGGGCGATGACCTCAGGCAACGCACACAGTTTCTAGGAATAAACCGTGTTGGATCAGTGAACAATCACACACGACCTTCTCTTGAAAACTGTTTGCGTTAGGCCACCTTGCGCAAATGTTTAGAACATAAGAACTTTGTGTGATGGACAGCCTTTGCCACATAGTTTCTTCTACGCACCGTGTGTGATGCATTCAATAGTGCAAACGATAAAATTGTTAATATCGTGTGCAGTGGCAACGCTATCAGAAATGATTTAATAGGGAAATTTGTATGTGATGTACCTATGAACGGAAACGTTTTCCTTGGAGCGACTGTGTCGGATGTACATACGAACGGAAACGGTTAGCGAGGACGGACTGCTGTAGGATGTACCTGCGACCGGAAACAATTCGCTTGTATAATTGTATTTTTTAGCTCTACTATACGTATTACTGTATTTGAGCACTCGCCGGTCGCACACGACCTCATTTTGCCGAGTGTGTGTGCTAGGAGGGCATATCCCCGACGGTTTCTGGGTCGTGTGGGAAGGACCCTCCTATTACCGTCACTCACTAGGCGATGGTTCCAAATGCCGTCGTAGAAAGGGGTTAAAAACCGTTTGTATAGCACCGACGCGTACCAGGGACTCCTCCACTCATCAATGTCGATCTCCTCATGCTCGCCGCCCGCCTCGACACCCTCCGCATCGCCGTCCTCGCCGCCTTCGACCCCGTCATCGGAGGAGAGCGCGATAACCTCACCGCCCTCCTTGCCGGCAAAGATTGCCCGCTCCGCCTCCATGAGCTCCGGGTGCTGCCAACGGAGCTCTTGCATGTAGGCCTCGTTGGCGTCCTCGGCCTCGAGGCGCTCCCACGCCTCGCGGTCCTCCCGCTCCATAGCCGAGCTCACCACCCCTGGCTTTCGCGGAACGAGGTCGACCGAACGTGTGCCGAAGGGGAAATTGAGGCTAGACACTGCACCGTGGTAGCGGACCTGCTAGCGGTCGTACTCCATGGCCGCGAGCTCGGCCGTGTGGAAGCTACCGAGGCACCGGTGGGTGTGGGTCTCCCGTTTTGTAATCTCGGCGACCCACGTCCCCCACCGTAGCTACCGGACCGAGAGGTAGGACCTCGTCGGCTGCCGGATCTGAGGGAGGATGGGGAAGTCCTCGAACCAGCGTAGGGGCGCAACGGCGAGCAGATCGGGGGACCGGCGATGGTGGATCTATAAAGAGCCCACGGAGAATGACGGGGACACCTCAGCGGCCACCTCACCGGCGTCTGGCGAAGAGTCCGCGATAAACCTCTTTTTGTCCATTGGCTCCTCAAGCTCCCTGGCACACAGGCAGAGGTTTAGGATGGAGGCGGCAGTGATGGCGGTGACCTACCAATGGTTTCGGGGGTGGTGTGTGTCAGTGTGAGCGGGGGTTTGGGGAGTGTGTGGTGTGTGTGGAGGGGGAGGGGAGGTGGTGTTTGAGGAAAGACCGCGACAACTAAATTTTTTACTAGGCAGGAGTAACAAGGTGGGGCTACTCAAAATTTGGATCAAGGGTGAGCCGATACTTTTGAGATTGCGAGGGATGCAGAGCCGGGAGTAAAATGTCAGGGCTACTGAAAATTTGAATCAAGGGACTGAAGCAGAGCGGGAGTAACAGACATGCACACAGTCCGTACATACTAATCGTGTGCTATCAAACATTAAAACCTTCCAGGTGGTAGATATTTTTGAGATTATGAGGTAGTAAATATTTTTGGGACAGAGGAGCAAGCCTCGTGGAGCCCAATCTACGGTGCTGATGTGAGGGACTGCACGGCACGTGCGTGGCACATGGGTAGTCTGACCGAACCGTGTCTGTTGCGTACCCAATCGCAGACGGTTTCTACATCCAACTCGTGTGCTGTTTATAAATTTGGAAAAAAGAATAACGCGGGAGAGGGTCAGAACACGAACACACTTGCATGTGGACCAAATATATGTATGAAAAGGGTGGTTTGATGTTCGAATACCCAATGCACAACTTTGATGTGGCACCCGTCGCATAAAAGCATAGTATTGCTAGTCAGCCACCCCCTACGGACCCCACTTCGTGTCGGCGGTAAGGGAAACCTAGCTACGAATGCATGCCCCCAAATAGCTAGGTCTGAAATCTCACCCTACCATAACACAAAACCTATAGGAGCCCAACATATATATATATACACACATAAACACTATTCTGATCACGGGATCAGAATAATATTCTGATCACAACATTAACTTGCCGAGTAACGCGCCTGACCTTCCCCGAGTACTAGGTTGAACTTCAGCTAAAAGGTCTCCAAATGGGGCTTGCGATATAACGTTGGATAGCTATGGACATCAGTATCATGACCCAAGTTAAATTTTTGGCAAAATGTAAGCGGTTTAAGAGCAGTTTTGAAAACCGTTTTTTCTTCATACAAAAAACGTGAATCGTATTTTCAATCGCATTTTAAACCGTTTATTGGAATGAGACAAATAATATGGCGTTGGAAAGCTGCTACAAACCGCTCCTTCCACATGTTGAAAGTTTTCTCTAATTCCATATGGTTAAAGAGTAATTCGGAAAATCATAAAATTTTGCAAACCGAACACCCGAGTTCGTATTTTTGACGCCATTTCTAGACAGCTAATCCAATTAAGGCAAATAATATGGCGTTGGAAAGCTTATGAAAATGCGCTACTTTTTTATGTTAAAAGTTTTTTCTAATTTTGAATGGTTTAAAAGTAATTTAGAAAACGGTACAAGTTCCACCGAGTTCGTATTTTCGAGCTAATTTTTTAACTGTACGTCCAAATGCAGCAAATGATATGGCGTTGGAAAGCTTGAAGAAATACGAAACTTTTTTGTATATATTGTTTCTCCTTATTCATTACGGTTTTATGTCAGTTTTGAAAATGGTTAAAATGTATTTTTGCCATAATTTCTACAAACTTTATCGGAATGGGTCAAATAATATACCGCTGAAAAGCTACGGAAAATGCGAAACTTTTTCGTGTTGATGGTTTTCTATGATTCCTAGTCGTTTTCAAGTAATTTCGAAAACGGTGGGATCATGCGTTCTGCCTTTATCGCGAAACAGATTCTTCAAAAATGCACCGTGTGAAGAACCTGAACTTCTCGGTGCGTGTACCTGAGCTTCACTCTGTTTTTCACGTGATTGTTTTGCTCGTAGATCTTCATCCACTGCTCGTAGCTCTCCATCCATTCACCAGAATTGAGTGGGTGATATACCGATGGGAAGCTGCTGTAAACACGCAACTTTCCCGTGTTGATCATTATTTCATACTCGCGACGATTTTGAAAGTTTTTCATGTGAAATTCATTCAGTGTGTAGGTGAACTTCCTACCGTTTTTATGTTGAACTTCTGTGATGTATTTTTGTTTGTAATTTTCTCATCCATTCATTAGTGTTATACAAATAATATTCCTTTTGTACAAACGTCTCTCACAGTAATTTTTTTAACTTTCTCCGACCGAGGACTTGAACTTACACAAATAATATTCCTGCCGTTTTGAGGTAAATTAGAAAATGGCGAGATCATGATTTCTGCGTTCATCGCGAACGGAAACGCACTATGTGAAGTAGTAGAACTTTTGGGGCATGTCTGTTTGAACTTCACTTTGTTTTTGACGTGTTGTTTTTTGCACTACGTGAAGTAGTTGAACTTCTGGAGCATGTCTGTACTTCACTCTGTTTCACTTTATTATGTTTTTCTTATATGAAACACACAACATGTAGTACGTGAACTTCCGATTGTTATCACTCTGAACTTCTCTCTGGTTTGAGGGAATTATTTTAAAACACAAAAAGAACATATTTTTGTATGTATTTTGGACATCTAAATACATGGTGAACCTCTCTCACAAGAATTTTTCGAACTTTTCCCCGCCGAGCACTTGAACTTCTAGCAATCATTTTTTCGTTTATGAGGTTGTTTTTAAAAGTGCAAACAATGGCGTTGTGTTTTTTATTTTTTGAACGGGTAAATCCTAGGTTCTAATAAGCTTCGAACTTCTCTGTTATTTTAATTTGAACTTCTCCTTTTTATATTTTTGAGTAAAGAATTGTATTCGATTTTTATACAAAAAAAATTGAACATGGAAATACAAGGTGAACCTCTCTCGTAAGAATTTTTTAACTTCCCTGGACAGATCACTTGAACTTCTTTCAACAAACCTTTTAAGATTTTATTTTTTCTATACTTTTATTCTCACCTGAAATGCATTCCTTGCAGTAGTTGAACTTCTCGTTGTTTTCACCTGGAACTTCTGTCACATATTTTTGTTCAACCTCTCTCACAAGAATTTTTGAACTTTCTCAGGCCGAGCACTTGAACTTCTAGTAACAAAACTTTTGGCTTTGCATTTTCATTCTTTTTTTAATACAAAATGCACACCGTGTAGTACGTGAACTTCTGTCAGTTATCAACCTCAACTTCTCAGATCATGCGTTCTGCCTTCATTGGAAAAACAGAAGTCTCCCGAAAATGCACTTTGTGAAGAGGTTGAACTTCTGGTGCAGTTCTTTTTGAACGTCACTCTATTTTTCCCATGTTGTTTTTTTACCTGTAACTCCCCAACCACTTACCCGGAATTGATCAAATGATATACCCATGGAAAGCTGTTGAAAACACACAACTTTCACATGAAAAACAGAGAAAATATGGTTTTTAAATAAGCATCACACAATTTTTTTAAGATAGAACTTGATACTATTATTTTTCCTAAAAAGGGAAATAATTTGAGATTTGTGTATACATTCCATAATTCTGAACTTCTTGATTTTATTTCTTTAATAACAAGCAGAATTTAAGTTTTTTATAAATATCGAACTTCTCTATTTTTGTAATTTGAACTTCTTGGATTATTTTTTTTGTAACAGAAAAATCATAGGTTTGTAATAAATATTGAACTTGTCCGTTATTTAAATTTGAACTTCCCGTGTTTCTTATCTAGAAATGGTGAAAATACGTTCTTATGAATTTATGAATTGCTCTATTTTTACAATTTGAACTTCTTGTTTTTATTTAGAAATGTTTAACTATGTGCTTCAATTTTTTATGTTTTTTGAACTAATCAATTATTTTTTGTTTGATTTCTTATGATCTGCCAATCAGGAGATTTGGATTTTCCAATTTTATTGATTTCTCAACACACCATTTCTGAACATACAAAAAATAATTTTTTCTATGAATATGGCCCTTGTTCTATACACTAACTTCAACGGTGAAGGTTTTGGACCTCTCCATCTTTTTTAATGTTAAAAGATTGTATGGTGTCCTTTTTCTATAAATGGGAAAACCCATTTTTATAACTTTTTGAAATGCACTATTTTTTACTTTGAACTTCTTTCCTTTTCATAATAAACATTTGAACTTCGCTGTTATTTAAATTTGAACCTTTGTGCCTTTTTATAAATTGGGAAACCATAGGTTTGTAATAAACATCAAACCGCCTTGTTTTTAAAATTTGAACTTCTAAGTATTGTTTAGAAATGGTTAAACATACAAAACAAAATTATGGTTTTTTCCATTTTTCTAGAAGTCACTATGTTACATCTTGTGAACTTTTGATATTTTTGTCGCGCCATTCTATTCATTTTTTGCTTTTGGTGAAATGGCCTAGGCGGTCCCTTTTTCTCATTTGATGAATTTCTTCTGTATGTGGTGCACGTGAACTTCAGAATTTCTAAAACAACTACGCGTGCTATTGAAAATCAAAAAAAGTATGCACAACAAAACACATACATTTCGTGTGCTACATGCACGACCAACACATACACTTCCTAGAAACAGAAATAATTTAAGACAAAAAACCTAGGACAACAGCAGAAACTAATCTGTCTCAGAAATCTTTTTCCTCTCGCACTCAAGCTGAAATGCAGTAGCAGCACACCAACAACCATTCGACAGTGCCTGAGAGGACGCTACGGACAGCAGCTCGCTGCAGGTAGAAGGTTTGTCGTTGCGGGGGAGGAGGGAGGTTGGGAGGAACATGACAGTGACCAGAGTTTTTCTGCAAACAAACACCGGAGGAGGCAGAGGGGCTGAGAGGCTCGGTGTCAGTGTTCTGTACAGGAGATGGCAAAGGCGACATGCTGCTGCTGGTGGCTGGCGACACAGTAGTTCGGCAACCCTCTGGCCGGAGGGCCGCGTGCAAAATCTGTCTCCCAACCACCTCTCTCCACTCTGCCGGATGTGGCCACCAAGCAGCAGGTCATGCCCTCCTATTACTGCAGGTCGAGCACTCCTTGAGGTGCAGGTGGATGGTAGGTAGGCATGATGGACGTCGGGTGTGGTGGCTGCTGGCGCACGGTGTCGATGCGGAGGCGGGTGGTGGCCGTCGGTGTGTCGCATCGAAGGGGAGGGAGCGGGTGGTGGCCGATACAGCGGGGGCGACGGGTTCACGCTAAGGTGGGCGGCAGTGGCTCTCCCGCGGTGGCACTGTCGCGGTAGAAGGCCGGGGACGACGTCTAGGGAGGAAACCAGCGGCGATGCTCGATCCCGCGTAGGAGGTGGCAGTGGGCGGACATAAGA
>NC_041382.1:746306062-746375348 GCF_002162155.2 Triticum dicoccoides | reverse complement strand
GGATCGTGGGATCGGGGGAAGTGGTGGACCGGTGGGGGCGTGGGTGATTAGGAAGTTCGGGAACACCTGCTCAGCCCTATATAGGGCGTCGCGTGATCCAAATAACTATTCTAATCCCAGGATTAGAATAGTGTTTTCCCTATATATATATATATATATATATATATATATATATATATATATATATATATAGGGAAAATGCATCCTACTACCGGGTGTAGTTACACCCATTTCTCATATACTACCATGTGGTAGTATATACTCCACTTTATTATTTTTATTATGTTCATATACTATACGTAAGATACTTCAAAGTGATTTTTATGAAGAAGTTGCAAATGAGCTCATAGTTTTATTGTATTTATGAAATACGTACATATTTGTACGCAAGATCGAGTATGCACAAAATATGATAGATACTACCTAAAAAGTAGTATATATACTACCTAAACATTCTTATATACTACATACTACGCATACATACTCTCCGATATGATAGATACTACCTAGAACGTACGAAACAAAAGTGGGAGTAACTACACCCGATAGTAGGAAAAATTTGTCCTATATATATATAGGACAACACTATTCTAATCCTGGGATTAGAATAACAATTCTGATCATGTCAGGCCTATATAGGGCGTGCAGAGGCTCTCCCGAACTCGACCGAAAAAAAACCCAACCATCTGTCTCCCACCTCCCGCACCTCGATCCCCACCTTCCTGCACCTCGATCCCAACCCCAAACCACCCACCGGCGACCCCCTCCCCCCACCCGCCGCCGCACACCACCAAACTACCGCCGCCTTCGCCGCCTGCAACCCGCGGATCAGGATCTGCGGGCCTCCTGCGATGGCGCCCGACCCAACAACGTCGACTCCCGGATCCACTTCCACCGGCATCATCGCCGTCGCCCCAACCTCTGCCTTCCATGGTCCCTTCCTCATCCGGCGTCTTCTTCCTCTGGCTCCGCCTCCAGCTTCCACTGCCTGGCCACGGCGAGCCACACATGGACGGCTTCCTCCGGATTCCTATCCATGGGCCGCTTCGGGACAAGGAGCGTGGAGCGAGGCCACAATCATGGCTTCCTCCTCCAGCTCCGCCGCACGACCAGCGCCCTCCATCACCGCAGCCCATCGTCCCCCCTCTCCCGAGCACTTCCCCTGTGCAGCGCCAGCCGACGACTCGGCGAGTGCGCTTCCTCTTGCTGCCATCTCGCTCACCCCTGCCGCCACCTCCCATCACTTTAGTTCAGTTCAACCTACCCGCGTGCATTAGTTCAATTGTGTGTATTGAAGAAAAATAGAGATCGCTGAAAAATTTGTAGAAGTTCGATGGATCTCGTAGTGGAAGGAATCACGTTGACGCTAAAAATTCTATTGGTTGTGTCCCGTCGGTCCTCGGCTCCCCGCACCATCGCTGCTCCACCCTGGGACCATCTTGGCCAACCTCCAGCGCTACCATCGCTCCACTCTAGCCTCGAGTGCTATAGACACTCCACTCTGGCCTGGCGGCCTCCTGCTCCACCACAACTGCAACGTCAGCGCCGCTCTTCGCTCTCCTACTCCTCTGCCACAGGCCCCTCCCTACTTCTATTATATTCTCACAATATGTCCCTGGAGCACTGTCTGATGTATCGGCCCTGACCATTCCTCTTCTTGCTTCAGACGTTGAGCTCAACGTTCGGTTGTCCCTTTGGTTTGGACACGACCTGAAGCACGGCCTCGCGCAGTTACGCTGATGTCCGATGCCTGGGCGCCTAATCCCTCCTCCCGCTGGTGATTGAAACCTCCAATGTAAGGATGCACGGAGTGATCAGCTTGTTTTTTACCGCTCTTCTTCTACTAATTCTTCATATCTGAAGAAGTTTAGCTTTGTGTCTGATAGAAGCTCGGTCTAGGAACTACAAACAAATGGGAGGAGCCATAACAGCTCAGTCTAGGGAACAAGCGCACTACGCTGGTTTCCATGTAACATAGGAACTATGTCTACTGATAAAGAAGCTTAGTTTCCATGTAACATCTCCAATCATGGTGACAGTGCCATCCTCGGTGGATGTATTCCTATTCTTGCACTTGGGAGCACTTGGTACAAGTGTATTTGTCCCTCGAAGCTGGTTTACTCTTGCTGAGCTAGCCATCCTATACTTAACTTTTAAGCTACTGCGCAAAGTTGGTTGCGGATTAGAGTATAGTATCATGTTGCATGAATCATGTTAAGATATACCAGTAACTAACTGCTAAAAAAGACATGAATATATAGTTACTGCCAACAATGGATTTTACCAAGCAAAATGGAGATAGTCATTCTTGCTCTTAGTATGATCTTCTCAGGAGAAATCAAAGCATTGAAAAAATAAATGGTGTTGTGGCGGTGAAGTTCAGAGAAATGGTGTTGTGGCTCAGAGAAACTAGCATAAAAAGTTCTTGTAGATATAAGTGGTGAAGTTGTTCTACTTGCCTCATTCACTTTGGTCTAGAAAGATTGTTATTGTTCAGTATAGATAATAAACAACGACTACAACATAGGAATAAAAACTATGGAGTTTCATGAAAAAAAATTAGTAGCACGCGAAGTTCATGTTTCAGAAAATTTCGAAGTTCACGTGTACCACGTACAGAAGAAAAATGATCAAATGAAAAAAGGGACCGCCTAACCCGTTTCACCAAAAAGCACAAAATGCATAAAATGCCGCAACAAAATTCTATAAGAAGTTCAAATTTTAAAACCGAAGCAGGTCAACGTTAAAAAAATGAAGTTTTAATATCATAAAGACAAATTTGGAAGTTCAAAAATTTGGAGCGAGAAGTTAAAAAAAAGTAGTTCAAAAATGTTTATAATGGATTTTCCCCATTTGTAAAAATATCAGAGAAGTTCAAATTAAAAAGAGGAGCATTTCAAAAGATTGTATAAAAACTGATTTTCCCCATTCTATAAAAACTAGAAGTTCAAATTAAAGTAACGGCGTGGTATCATTGTTTTATATAAAAAAAGCATTTCCCCGTTACTAACCAATAAAAATAAGAAGTTCAAATTTAAAAATGGTGAATTTCGATGTCTATAAAACATTCAGATTTTTCACATTATTAAAAAAACAAGAAGTTCAAAATTTTAAAACAAAGAGGTTAAAAAAACTTGAGTTTCCTCGTTACTAAAGAATAAAACTAAGAAGTTCAAATTAAAATAATAGAGAAGTTCAAATTTGATAAAAATCTCAGATTCTCGTTCTAAAGAATAACTAATAATTTCAAATTAAAATAATAAAACAACAAAAAAGTTTTAAAAAGATTTTCCCCATTTTTTAAAAATTTGGATTTTCCCCGATACTAAAGATTAAACCAAGAAGTTCAAAAATTAAATAACAAGAAGTTCAACTTTTAAAAATAGAGCGCTTCAAAATTTCTGAAGTATAGAAAAATCAGATTTTCCTCGTTATTAAAGAATTAAAACAAGAAGTTCAAAATTAAATAACAAGAAGTTCAACTTTTAAAAATAGAGCGCTTCAAAATTTCTTAAAAAAGATTAAGAAATAAACCAGGAAGTCCATATTAAAAAGATAGAGAAGTTCGATGATTATAGAAAACTCAGATTTCCCTCGTTATTAAAGAATGGAAACAAGAAGTTCAAAAATAAATTAACAAGAAGTTCAACTTTTAAAAATAGAGCGCTTCAAAATTTCATAGAAAAAAATTAAGAAATAAAACAAGGAAGTCCAAATTAAAAAGATGCAGAAGTTTGATGATTATAAAAAACTCAGATTTATCTCGTTATTAAAGAATGGAAACAAGAAGTTCAAAAATAAAATAACTTCTATAAAAGTTGTTGCTAGAAGTTCAAGTGCTCTGTCCGGGGAAGTTCAAAAATTCTTGTGAGAGAGGTTGAACAAAAATACATGACAGAAGTTCAAGATGAAAACAGCGGGAAGTTCGACTACTACATGAAATGCATTTCAGATAGGAAAATAAGAATAGAAAACAAAAATCTTAAAAGATTTTGTTGCTAGAAGTTCACGTGCTACTCCCGGTGAAGTTCGAGATCTCTAGTGTGAGACGTCCGACTTTCAGTTACATGTAAAAAACAGGCAAAAACAACGTTGTTTTACGCATTCAAAAATATATTTTGAACCGTTGCGAGTATGAAAAACTCATCAACACGAAAATGTTGCGTGTTTTTAATAACTTTCCATCGATATATCATTTGCTCAATTACGGTAAGTGGTTTGAGAATTACGGGCGAAAAACATCACGTCAAAAAACAAAGTGAAGTTCAAATAGAACTGCCACAGAAGTTCAAGTACTTCACGCGATGCATTTTCGACGACTCTGTTTCGTGATAAAGGTAGAACGAATGATCTCGCCGTTTTCGAAATTACTTGAAAACGGCTAGGAATCAGAGAAAGTCATCAACATGAAAAAGTTTTGCATTTTCTGTAGGTTTTCAACAGTATATTATTTGCACCATTCCGATAAAGTTCGTAGAAATTGCGGCGAAAATACATTTTTAGCTATTTTCAAAATTGACTTAAAATCGTAAAGAATTAGGAGAAACAATACATACCAAAAAGTTTGTTTGTTCAAGCTTTCCAACGCCATATCATTTGCTGCATTCGGATGCACGGTTAAAAAATGAGCTCGAAAATACGAACTTGGTAGGACTTGTACCGTTTTCTAAATTACTCTTAAACTGTTCAAAATTAGCAAAAACTTTCAACATGAAAAAGTAGCGCATTTTCATAAGCTTTCCAACGCAATATCATATGCCTTAATTGGATTAGCCGTTTAGAAATGACATTGAAAATACGAACTCGGCTGTTCGGTTTGCAAAATTTTACGTTTTTCCATATTACTCTTTCACCATAGGGAATTAGGGAAAACTTTCAACATGTGGAAGGAGCGGTTTTGCAGCAGCTTTTCAATGCCATATTATATGCCTCATTCCGATAAATGGTTTAGAAATGCGATCGAAAATATGATTCACGTTTTTTGTATGAAGAAAAAACGGTTTTCAAATCTGCTCTTAAACTGCTTACATTTTGCCAAAAATTTAACTTGGGTAATGATGCTGGTGTCCATAGCTTTCCAACGGTATATAGCAAGCCCCATTTGGGCAATGTTGGCGGAAGTTCAGGTCGAACAACTCACGCAGTAAAATTGCAAAAAAAACGCGAGTTCATCACGACCCGAGTGCAAAATCTGCCTATGAGCAAGATTCCTATTTAAAATGTGTATTTAGTTGCTAAAAATCATTTGCAGATTACACTAACATCATATAGAACACAAGAATAATTCGCCGGGGAAGCCACGGTTGCGAAGATAACCCGAAGGTAGGGTTCGTACAGAGGGAAGTTCAGACGCGTTACTCATGCAGTTCAGGTTGTGATCAGAATTTATTCTGATCCCGTGATCAGAATAGTGTTTATGTGTGTGTGTGTGTAGGGAAAATTCATCCTACCACCCGGTGGTAGTTACCCCACATATCTCATATACTACCATGTGGTACTATATATAGTATTTTATTATTTTAAATATGTTTATATACTATATCTAAGATATTTGAATGCAAGTTACATGAAAAAATTGCATATGAGCCCATAGTTTTTGTTATATTTGTGAAATACGTACATATTTGTACGTAAAAAAGAGCATACTCAAAACATGGTACATACTACCTAAAAATTAGTATATATACTACCTAATCATTGTTATATACTACATACTACACGTACATACTCTCGGTTTCGACAGATACTACATATAACATACAAAAGGCAAGTGGTTGTAACTACCACGGCTTCTATTGACCATACATATATATGGTCAAACTTCCCCTTTCGCTTCCCGACAAAGGTGGACTATGTGCCGACCCACAAATATGTGCTTGTGGCGCAAGATGGGTGAGACCACATACAAACCACATGCGGGTGGCCCTACTATATGTATGAAAAGGGTGTGGTATGTGATATTTAACTACCATTCACAATTTTTCATGTGGCACGTGTGCCTCGCAAATTAACCGGACTTCCCAAACCCCACGGAGGTTCCAAGTAGCGCAAAGTAGCCCCCCCCCCCCCACATACACACGCCGGGGGGAGGGCATCTCATCAAGACGTACTGTAACATGGACCAAGCAGAATCCAACTTGGTCGTACAACCTCCCCCTTCTCGTAGTTAGTCAAAGTGATGGACGTCCACACGACCCCGCAAAATGGGCTAGCTTGTCGCCGATAACCTTGTGAGGGAGTATTGTATGAAGACAAAACCACTCTGTGCATGTGGCCCAAGTATGTATATGGAAGTGGTGTGTGTGGTGTTTGAATACCCAATGTGCAAATTTGATGTGGCACCATGCTTTGGAATCGTAAAATCCCCAGACCAAGCGAGGGTTCACGACACGTAGCATGCACTCAAACTTAATTAGGCTTGGAATGGTTCGACCTACTATATGGTAACTTGAAGCAAAGAAGAAGAATATATCCACCCTGGTAACCTTTCTCGTCGTTGGTCGAAATGATGGACGTCCACGCGGGCCCACGAATATATATAGGCTTGCCGCCCATAACCAAGCGAGTTAGAGTGTGTCCAAAGACAAGCATTATTGCATGCGTGTGTCCCGAACATATTTATGGAGGTGTATGATGCTTGCGTGTTTAATACCCGACCCAATGCACAACATTGATGTGGTGCATGCGTTGAAAATTACAGAGGTCCCCACACAGAGAAAGATGTCATTCACGACGTGTTGTGTGGCAGTAACATCTAACCCAACAACTCTTTTTCACAGTCACAAACAAATGCATCGGTCTGATCCATAAAATCAACATCCTGTGCAAAAAAATATATATTGGAGGATGACTACAATTTGTTGTAAATAGAAGCCGAGCACATTTAGAAACCCATTTGTCCACCTAAAACTTCTTTTTTTGCTATTCTATGTGTCCGTGTGTGAGAAATCTCTTGTTGTAAAACTTAAGCCTCATGGACAATAGTAACATCGCATTCAACAGGAAGAATGTGACAAAGCTTCTGTTTGCCTGGTTGGATGCATATCCTTCCATCGTTATTGTCCTCAAACAAATGTCATGAGAACTGAGAAAATCCTGGTGCCTATTACGCCACCGATTGGCTATATGTTTTTCTCCATGTGGTCGCAGTGCCTAAGTAGACATGAAGATTTGAAAATAGTTAAGGTCTGAATGGTTAATTCTAGTACAATTTATATGGTCTTTCAATGTGCTTGAAATCATCACCTTTATATATAAATTCTCCAGAGATCGAAAGCATCGCAGCAAGCCAATAATGATGTTCAGATCATAACTAAACATTCCGATATATAAGATCTTGAAAGAATCCAGCAGCATTGATAGAACTTATGCGCACAAATGAAAAATGCAGCTTATGATTACAAATGTGTAGATGATAATATACGGTACCTGAAAAAGTGAGGAGCCAAACACCAACTTCTTGTGATCATTAAATGGATCATGAATTACACCCAAGGTCTCCATTTGGGCGCAGAGACGACGATTATTTGCCATGGTTTATAACAATAATGAAGGAGAAACCTTTGAAGTGAAGGGGCATCTTCGATGATGAGTTGCTGTTCTTCAAAACAAATTCCAGTGCTTTTAAGCTGACGCGAATTTATTTGGAGACAACTGATAGGTATTTCTATTCCCAAAACAATTAGCAAGCGCTCCAGGGCAGGGCAATTGGAGTGGATGATGCTGTGCAGTGAGGCCTCCGACAGATAAACAAAACACAAGCGAAAGTTTTTTTTAGCAGTGGGAGTCGAAGCATTTGTACCAGATCATCTGGTAGATGGCACTGGGCTAAGGTGGCGGTGTGGAGAGAGGAGGAAAAGCACGAGATGGACAATGGTGGTGTGGGCACAAATTCTTGGTGTTCGGTTTGTGGTATGAAGCTTTTGTGGTAATGGTATAACTCAAACTGTTGGAGTTTTTTGAATTCAGGGTATGTCAGCCAAGCGTCCACCATGCCGGGTATGGACAGCAGGTAGCGTGTCGGGATGCAGAGGTGTTGAATGAGGCCCTGTTGGTGAGAGGAGACGATGGCTCTGAGGAGATCAAATTCAGGAAGGACAGATATCTGATGACAGTCGAGATTGAGGGGTGCGGTGCGCCATAGAGGGCGCCACCGAGTTGAGAGGACTTGTGTGTGGCAGCAATCCTTGGTGGGGTGAAGCGAGATGTTCTCCTCAAAGATGTTGTCCGGGAGATCGCTGATGCAGTCCACCGGAGATTCTACCGGTTCCTCACATCCGGGTGGGGGGGGGGCTCGCCGCTTCTCCCCGCGCTGCCAGGTGCGGGATCTACAACCAGCGTCGCCGCTGGCGGGAGCCTCATCTTCTTGGTGCTGGGGCCAGCTGACTCCATTTTCCTTGCGGGCGTCACGCTGAACTCATGGGTTTGAGTAGAGTAGCCAGAGATGAGCCTAGTGGCAGTGCGAGTGGGGAAGAAGGAGGGCTGGGGTTTTTTGTAGCAGTGGAAGAAGAGGAGC
The DNA here is from genome assembly GCF_002162155.2 of Triticum dicoccoides. NCBI lineage: Eukaryota > Viridiplantae > Streptophyta > Magnoliopsida > Poales > Poaceae > Triticum > Triticum dicoccoides. The sequence goes on along the minus strand of NC_041382.1, from coordinate 746,366,833 downwards.
AGGCGTTTTCTGTACGAGTGAGGAAGAAGGTGAGTGGGGCTTTTCTGTACGAGTGAGGAAGATGGGGAGCGGGGCGAATTGGGGGGCGACGGATGCGGGAGAGTCCAGCGAGCTGCAATATAAGTGGAAGCGAGGAGGAAGGAGGGTTTTTCTGGGATTGCCCCCTCTTCAGGAAATATGGGCTTCTCCTCGCAAAAAAGAAAAACAAATGGGCTTTAAGATGGATAGGCTTTTGTATCGGCCCAGCTGGCTTCCCGTGTTTTGTACTGAAGGGCCTTAACACTATAGGCAGCCCATTAGAGACACTCTCCAGCTCTCCAGCTTATTGTCCATTTGAAAGAAAATAAGAGACGCATCCAACTTAACTATGGCTCCTCGTCGGTAACATTTTTCAACTTGAAAAAAAGCTATAGCTTCTTTTCGAGCCAGCTTGGCATCCACCAAATTAGAGGATGGTGTACTGCATGTAGACACTCACACCGGTCGTAGCACGACAAAATGAGGGGTCAAATAACATGCCCACAATATACATAGATTAACAAGAATTGTGGGGGATTAAATCATGTAAAAGCCAAATTCCCCTCCAAACCCATTGGGAGGAGGTTGAACCGAACAAGGGCTAAGACTAACCACAGTGGGAGTAACTTAATTCCATACGGTATCATAATATGATACTCAACCCTCTCTTTCTTCATTTAATTCTACGCCACCTCATCAAACTTGCCTACTAGTTGGCATGCATGATACTACTTATGATACTCCCATTACAACTAGCCTGTTAGAATTAATATACCTAATCTAAATGGTCGCCGCCCGATCTCTTTGTCCTCCTCCAGCATCCGGCAGAAGAAGAATCATGCAAGACACCGGCTGTATTCGCCGGCGTCGCCTCGGCGACGGCCTTCATGGGATACAATCGGTGGCGGCCTCCCATGTTCTACTTCTCGTCGATGATGGCGGCAGGTGGGGACGTGCTGGCCGTCACCTCGTCGACATCCGCATAGCCGCGTCACCTCGTCGACATCCGCGTAGCCGCGTCACCTCATCGACATCCGTGGTGGCTTCTTTCTCTGCCTGCATGTCACGGCTATGCGCGCATCGGCGACGCATAGTATAGTCACAGACACTGGAGGCACTGCACGATGTGGCGGCGTCGAGGGCAATGACGATGCCCGTGCCGTCGTGCTCCCTGACAAGCCGACGTGGAGTAAGTCGGCACTCTTCCTCGAGCTGTATTGGAGCGGCTAGCTGCGGAACCACGCGTTGGCTTAGTGCGGTAACTGCCTCCGACGGGCTAGGCGAGGTAGGTGGAGCAGCGAGCTGCCTCGCTTGTAAATGCCGAGCTCGGCAGGCCACCCATACGGCTTTTATGCCAGAGAACCTCTCTTCCTGCTCGTCGGATGCCGCCGAAAGAGTGGACACAATGGTGGAAGGAGGAGCTTGGCCGGCATCCTGCTCCTGAATGAACGTGTGTGGCCGGAGTGGGTTTCCCGCATTCCACGCGGCTTTAAATGTAGGTTTTTGAATGCGGTGAGGAGGCGGGTACAACTGGGAGGGCAGCGGGCCGCGCCCTGGGCCGGCGCACCGCTTCAAATGGCGGACACAGTGAGAGGTCGCGTCTGCCCTGACCCTCTTGACCATGGACCTTGACGGTGTACGTCACCCTGTGTCCAGATATGAGATGCCACATGTACCAGATGAATGACTCCAAGTTCGACCACCATGATGCTAGGTGCGAGCCGAGGAACACTGTTGGAGACACCCCCCTCATAATTTTCCTATTCCTGCATTTTAAGTTCCTACGAAGAGAGTAGTACTTGCTCTAAATGATGTGCCGCTGCAAGAGCCGCCTATATTAATTAGCCATGCTCTAAAAAGGTGGACCAGCTTTGGCTACAGTAGTGTACTGTACTAGGTCAGTAGGTGACCTTGCGCTTGGCTCTTCGCCTCTTCCGGAAGTCGAACAATAATGATGGTACTACAGTAGTACTACTTCTGGCAATCTGACACCAAATGAACTGTTGCACGTCCACCGCTTGTAAGCAAAAGTTTCTCCTCGTGCCGCGAGCGACCGTGCACGCGTTGTCGAGGCAGAAGGCATAGTAAGCAAGCTTCTCGTTGTTTTGCTAGTTGACGGGACACATCAAAGTTATTTAGTACTCTCTCCAAAAAAGGGTTGACCATGTCATGGCTACCACCCTGTGCTCCGTCGTTGAGTACGTGCACTATTCACGTGCCATCGAGGTGAAAAAATATTGCATAGTAGGTGCCATCGAAGTGCACGAGTCACTTACGCACTACTTATCTGATTATCTCCATTTTCTTGCATGAATGTGCACCTTCATGCTAGATGTCTCGCGTGTTGGCAAAAGGATGAACAAAACTCACGTCAAAAAAGAGTGGAAAAACATAGGTTCCCGACGACCGAGAAGGAGCAAGGAACCTCGCGTGGAGCGTCTGCATTCATAATATTTTATATTATTCAGCGTATAAAATCAACCAAATCTCTCCACATTACTATACCATTCTATAGTGTGAGCATAACTTTGAATGTTACCTCCGTGGGACACCTAGTTATAGTATATCCAACATCCCGTATTGCTTCTCGCTCCTCGTCCTTATAGCCTGCCGACTGTACCTTATATACACTTGCTCTTTGAGCAAAGGCCTCCCTAAGCACACATTAATTTCCTGGGCATGCTTCTTTCTACTCAATGTTGCGTGCACTTTGAGCATGTTGGCAACTTCACTGCTAGCTTGCTGGCTCATCTTGCAATGGACGCTAACACATTGCAGCACTCTTGCGAGGCCCAGAGGTTAATCTGAGAACAAGTACCACGAGGTTAATTTGACGGACATGCCTTATAGTATGACAGAGGTCATATCACTTTTTTGGAAAGATTCTTGAAGTAATATGATGACCTTCTTTCAAGCCAATTAACATGTGTTCAAAAAACAAAAGTTATCAAAAAGTGACCTTCGATTAACATGTGTTCAAAAAAACAAGTACTCCTGCAAGACCCAAAGGTTAATTTGAGAACAAGTACCTCGAGGTTAATTTGACAGACATGCCTTATAGGTTAACATAAGTCATATCACTTTTTTCGGAAAGATGTCGTGAAGTAACACAATAGACCTTCTTTCAAGCCAATTAACATGTGTTCAGAAAACAAAAATTATCAAAAAGTAACACGATAGACCTTCAATTAACAAGTGTTCAAAAAACAAGTACTCCTGCAAGACCCAGAGGTTAATTTGAGAACAAGTACCTCGAGATTAATTTGACAGATATTCCTTATAGGTTGACAAAAGTTATATCACTTTTTTGGAAAGATGTCGTGAAGTAACATGATATACTTTCTTTCAAGCCAATTAACATGTGTTAAAAACAAAAAATTTCAAAAGGTAACGAGATAGACCTTCGATTAACATGTGCTCAAAAACAAAAAATGTCAAAAGTTACAAAACAAAGACCTCGAGCTTCAACTGATAGGACGGAGCACTATATACATTTTAAGCCAATTAAATGTTTATAGTAACCCATCCCATTAGTTTAACATCGAGTCCACTTCCCATTCGGTCACCCATATGATGACTACTCCAGCCTCAGCATAGTTAACTTGGGAGTTCTATTGGATGAGCAATCGGTAGGGAAGCTGGTGCTTGCCGATATAGGAAGCCTCTTCGCATAGTGGGTAGTAGCATAAGTGTGGTAACATGCAAATCTTCATTTATTAGGATATAGACTCATATTGCACTGGGACATGTGATGTTACAGTAACTAGCCAAGTTGCTCAAACTACCTCTCTCCTCATTAACTCATTTCCACATAAGCAAATTTGCTGAGTTGGGCTCGATGTTACTGCTGAAGTTACTCCCACTGCGGCTAGTCTTATAGTATAACCGAAAGAGTACTTGCTCTTTGAGCAAAGGGCCTCCCTAAGAATGCATTAATTTCCTAGGCATGCTTCTTTCTACTCAATGTTGCGTGCACTTTGATCATGTTGGAAAATCCACTGCTAGCTTGGTGGCTCATCTTGCAATTGACGCCGACACATTGCAACACTCCGGCAAGGCCCAGAGGTTAATTTGAGAACAAGTACCTCGAGGTTAATTTGACAGACATGACTTATAAGTTGATAGAGGTCATATCACCATTTTTGGAAACATGTTGTAAAGTAACGCGATAGACCTTCTTTCAAGTCAATTAGCATGTGTTCAAAAAATAAAAATTATTAAAAAGTAACATGATAGACCTTCGATTAACATGTGTTCAAAAAACAAAAAATCTCAAAAATTACAAAAGAAAGACATCGATATTAACTAGACGGAAGGGTCACTGGAAAGGATTATAATAAACCTTTGAAGTAACCCATCCCTCGAGCTAATATCGAGTCCACTTCCCATCCGGTCACCCATCTCATGACTACACCAGCCTCAGCACAGTTAACTTGGGAGTTCTGTTAGATGAGCTATCGGTAGGGAAGTTGGTTCTTGCTTATATAGGATGCTCTTCGTATCCTTTTTGACGTGCTCGGATGACCGCCTGTTGCCGCCCAATAGCCAATGCCACGTCCCCTGCTGTCGGTGTACAAAAGTAGGGACACTCCTTTTTACCCCTTTACTTGTGCACGGACAGTCGGAGCCGCGCCCACGGCTACACTAAGCAGGGCGGAGGAGGGAAACCGAAGCACAAGACAAACAAGGCGATGCCAAGGCCAGAAGCGTAAAAGAGCAAAGGGGCGAGGTGGACTCCCCCGGCGAGACCCTTGCCGGGGCGGCCTCCGAGGCCCCGGCAAGAGCCTTGCCAGGGCAGCTTGCCCAATGCCAGCAGAGCGAGCCACCCTTGAGCCCAAGGGTTCCAAACGCCGTCAACAACTACATTGGAACTAGGGCTTGGGAGGCACCTCTGTGGTGGCATTCAGATCTTTGTCAAGATCATAAATACATAGGATCAGATAAGGACCAGAAGACGGTGATCCTCGGCGGGATCCTAGCCGAGGAAATCCACAAGACCCCCGGCAAGCGCCTTGCCGGGGACAACTACAACGCCGCGGCAAGACCCTTGTCGGGCCCCCGCCAAGAACCTTGCCGAGGGCATCAGCGAGGCCACAACCAGGTCCGCTTCAACCAAGACTCCACCGCCGTTCGCATGCAGCTGCCAACCCAACCAGCTGGGCAGGCACCTGCATGTCAACATGCGGCTTCCAGGCCAACTCCGCAAGCACCTGCGTGGTGGCATGCAAATCTTCGTGAAGGCCCTGCCACCGCGCCACCTCAGCAGCCTGCCTGCCTACATGGTGCTGCACACATCGCTGGCCTGGGCGCGTGTCGAAGCGAGGTGGAGCGGTGACGGACGGGACGGGCGTCGTTCCCGCCCCCGATAAAGCTAATGGACACCTAAGTAGCGCATTGAATGCACTTTGTCCCGTAATGCCGAGCGATAAGCTCACGCGCTGTACATCTTTCCACCTCCTGTGTGCCACTGTGGCAACCCCTTTTCGACTATAAAAGGAGGCCCGAGGCATACTGGAGAAGGATTCAGCTCTTTGGAACTATGCAGCCACTGTAGCTAGTTCGAGAGCTCAAGAACACTCTGAAATACAAACCAAAGCAGGACTAGGGTATTACGCATCCTCGCGGCCTGAACCTGGGTAAACGATCCTTGTGCTGGCTCCTAAACCTGCTCTTCTCACAACCCCGTGCCCGCCAACCGTAGAAGGGATTCCAGTGATCCCATAGGTGTCGTTTCCCCGACACCTGCGAATGTAGAAGCTTCCCTCCCTCGTCTAGCTGGTTCGCGCATTTTACCCTGTTTTTTGCTGCCTGCCCACCTATAGAACCGCCCCGCGTAGGCTAATTCCTCTCCAAACACCTAGGGAGGCGGTTGAACCGAACAAGTCTAACTTGTTTCTAGTGGGTACATTGACGTGGCATCGAAAGGATGTGATAGCTGACTCTGGCAAAATAATTGACTACCACGTTGGCATACGTGAGCATGGGGCCCACTTGTCAGTGTGTTGGATGCAGGAAGGAACGCAAGACAAAATGGAGCGCGGAAGGGTGTGAATCGATTGGCTCACGTGTGATGAACACTGGAGCAATCCACTCAGATTGTACTACGTTAAAAATTCGTGCAAACACGGCCAGTTATATTGAGAGTAGGCGACCGTGTGCTTGGCTCTTCGACTCTTTGGAAAGTCGAACAATGATGATGGTACCACAGTATAGATACTTCTGGCAATCTGACACCGAATGAACTGATAGCTTCTCCTCGTCCTACGAGCCATCGCGCGGCCGTGAGCGAGGGAGGTCGTACTAGTAGTAGTAAGCAAAGCTTCTCCTCGTTTGTGAGTAGACGGGACACATCAAAAGTAGTGCATTAGTCTCCAAAAAGGGTTGACCATGTCCATGGCTACCAGCCTGTGCTGCATCATTCACTGTGTGCTTCTCGTTGTTCTATGAGTTGACATGACACATCAAAGTTAATATGTATTTAGCACTCTCTCCAAAAAGGGCCGACCATGTCTGTCGGCATTCTGGGAACGGGGGTCCCCAGACATGCCTGCCTGCGGCCCATGGCGTGGCTCTGCCAGCGGGCCCAACGTCCCATCTTCACCAACAAGCACTCAAGACCCTCGCGAGGGGCCAAGCCTCGCGAGGCAGATGACGCAAGACCCCTTCGGGAGTGGCCTCACCAGGTTGGCTCGCGAGGGGCGGAGAGATCAAGGCAAGGCAAACCTCGCAAGGTTCTCGTGACGTGAGCCATGACGACCGAGACCAGGCGGGCGCCAGCGCGCATAGTGTCCTTTTTTCCTCTTTGGTGCTAAGGAGGCAAGCGCAGGCGCGGAGTACCGAGGTGTCAAGCAAAGGTTTCCATATCGGTGCAAGGAGACCAAGACCAGCAGGCGGCAAGACGGAGGTCACCATGGATCCCAAGGCGGCGTCACCACCAGAGCCTTTTGCAGGCGAAGACTGCTTTTGTCAGGATAAGCTGTTCTAGCTGTCCCCTTTCAAATTGGCCGTTGTTGGCTCCCTTCCCGCTCAATATTTGGGGAGAGGACCAGGGCCTATATAAATAGGACTAGCCACCATCGTAGGAGATAACTCATTCGGAGGCATCTCATCTCATCTTGAGTAATCCTCACCCACACAAGTTCACCAAGCACAAGAACACCTCGCCTCGGGAGGCTGTTCTTCCCCTTGTACTGTTCATCATCAGCCCAAGAGGCAATCCACCACCACCACACTGGAGTAGGGTATTACACCACAATGGTGGCCTGAACCAGTATAAATCTTGTGTCCCTTGTGTTGCAAGTTCGTCGAGTTAGCCCTTGAGATCTTAGCGAAGCTAGGACGCGGACCGGTAGGGGGAGATCTTTGTGCGCACCCTAGTGTTCGAACCTTGAGGGTTTTGCCGGAACCCGTGATCCGACATTTGGCGCGCCAGGTAGGGGTGCGCCGAAGCTTCCTTTCCATCGCTTTGCATCCCGTTGCTTCATCGTCTCCATGGTGGACGCTCGCCGCGCTAGCGCTGAGCGCCGGGCTGCCCTCGCCGCCCGCGTTGCTTAGACGGCTCCCGTCGGAGGGCCACCCCATCGTTCTCCGTTGCCTGCCACCAACGCCGCCACCGGCCCGGCGGGGAACGAGCATCAAGCATCCTCGCTACACCCCTCGGTGCGGCGGGACGGTCGCACCGCCACTCCATCGCTGACCCTGGCCGGTTCGTCATCCCACGTTCGTAGCGCTCCTGTGGACGGGCAGGCCGCACTGTGCATGGCACGCGAGCTCCTGCGCTACCACCCCGTCGACGACCTCTACGAGGACTGGCTCGACCGCATCAGCGAGCTTGTCAGCGCCGCAGGGGGCTCCCCTGCGCCGTCCCTCTCGCTGCCTCCCCCTCCACCGGCTGCGAGCTGCGTACCCATGGAGTGCCTCCACCACCTCTGCCGCAAGATGGAGTCTTGGCGCCAAGGCGCACGGCCCCATGGCGCGACCTCCCGCGTCCGGCGCCCGCGCAAGAAGAAAGAAGCTGCCAAGAAGTCCCTTGACCACGAGAAAATGCCCCCGCGCTCCTTGCGCCACCACGGCAAGACCGCGTGCCACCTGAAGTGGCGGTGCGTGGACCCCATCAAGGACAAGTTCCCCACCATCGCAGAGTCCCGGTGACCACGGCAGGCTGACGCGCCTTCACCTCTGAGCTGCGTAGTGTCGCCTGGTTGGGCAAGTTCAAGCCGGGTCTGCCTCCTCGCTATGACGGCACCCCCGACCCCGCGGAGTTCCTGCAGCTCTACGAGCTGAGCATCGAGGCGGCCAATGGCGACGAGAAAGTCATGGCGAACTGGTTCCCCATGGCTCTCAAGGATGGTGCCTGCTCCTGGCTCCTGAACCTGTCTCCAGGCTCGATATCCTCTTGGAACGAGATGTGCGACCGTTTTGTTGCCAACTTCCAGGGCACTCGCAACCGCCCACCGGCCGCGGGTGACCTACATCCCGTGAAGCAACAACCAGGAGAGACCCTCCAAAAGTACAACCAGCGCTTCAACAACGTCCGCCTCAAGATCCCCAAGGTGACGGACGAGGCCATCATCTCCGTGTTCTCTGATGGCGTCCGCGACGTCAAGATGAAGGAGGAGCTCGCCATCCACGAGGAGCTGTGCACGTCTCTGGAGCTGTTCAACCTGGCAACCAAGTGCGCAAGAGCCGAGGATGGGCGCCTCTCCCTCCTAGAGCTCCCGGCTGCGGACCCAGAGGAGAAGAAAGCGAAGGCCAAGGACGTGAAGTGCAAGGGAGCAGCTGTGCTCGCGACGGAGCCAGACACCAAGCGCGGCAGAGACCAGCCTGAGTCATCCAAGAGCAGCCGACCGTTCTGCGCCTTCCATAACCTGCATAGCCACAACACCAGCCACTGTCAAGAGCTTAGAGCCATTCGAGAAGGACGCTTCAGTCAACGCCCCGAGTGCAATGACCGGGGATATGGCCGAGCAGTAGGACATGGTGGCAGACGCTGGGAGGACTGTGGCCCGCGCCAGGAGTGGCGCGACTGGCCTCGTGAGGACCGCTGGCAGGATCAGCCTTGCGAGGGCGCCTGGAGGGATCAGCCTCGTGAGGATCGTCCTCAGGGCAACGCCGGTCTTCCTCCACTACCTCCAACACCGAGAAGGAATGACGACCACCATCAAGACGAGGGGACTGGGGGCTTCCAGGAGTCGCGTGCTATCGCCTGCATCTTGGGCGGAGCTCAAGCCCCAGCCTTGCAGTGCATCTTCAAACAGTTTGCTCGTGAAGTGAATGCAGTCCTCCCCAACTCGAGGCCACGCGCCCGCTTAGATTGTCCAAGTGCGCCATCATGTTCAGCTCGGCAGATCAGCTCAAGTGCACGGCTACCGCTGGCGCCCTCTTGATGCTTTGTTCACCAGTCATCAGCAACGTGCAAGTCACCAAGACCCTCATCGATGGCGGTGCAGGGCTCAACGTCCTATCCGTCGACACGTTCGACAACCTCCAAGTGCCGTATGACCAGCTTTAGCCCACCAAGCCTTTCTCAGGAGTGACCGACGGTTCCACCACACTGATAGGGCAAGTCCACCTCCCTGTCACCTTCGGACAGCGCGACAACTACCATATCGAGCTCATCGACTTCGACGTCGTCCACATCCGCCTGCATATAATGCGATCCTCGGGTACACAACCCTGGCCAAGTTCATGGCGGTGACCCATCACGGCTATAATGTCCTCAAGATGCCAGGAAGCGGCGGAATCATCACAGTCCCGTGCGAAGAAAGAGATGCAGTTTGCTCCCTCGAGCGTGCCTTCCAAGCTGCAACAATCGACGACCCTGACAGCAAGGGCGAGTGCCCTCCTAAGGCCACCCCCAAGAAGAAGAAGAAGCAACTGCTCTGCGCAGGGCCTCAGGCAAGTGGCGCCACGTCTGGATCGGCGCCCGCACCTGGGGCGCCTCCCTCCATCGCATAGGAAAGCGCGCCCGACGCCCTTCTCGGGCAGGGCTCGGGGGCTCTCTTCTGGAGGGCCTCAGAACTCGCCAACATCACGAGGGAGGCGCTCGGGCACCATATGGAGGCGTGCTTCGTGGCACGTCACCCTCAGGAGGACATAAGACGGGGAGCGCCGTGTCAGGACCCCGATTCCAAGTCACATCGATCTAGCCAGTAACACCTCATATCACTTTGCGGCCTCACGCACGGTATTCCCACGGGTGTCGCCTTACCATGGCCCGGGACCGTTTGCGCCTTTTGGCTCACGTATAGGATAGTGTCGCTAGCATCCATATGACAGAGAACCCGGGCCGACTTGACTAGTTGTGAACGCAAAGTGGCACTAACTTACGGGGACATGCATACATGAATCAACATTGAGCATGTCGGTCAGCAGCGTGCGAATCCGGGCTGTAGCACTGGGCTAACAGGACTCCGGTGAACCGAGCGTAGCAGGCTAGGCAGGATTCCATATGTCACCGCGTGACATTTCTCCGAAGGGACAGACACAGGAATGAAGTGAATCACATGTCGGCCAGTCAAGTGTTCCGGAGCAGTAGTGTTGGGCTAGCAGGACTCTGGTGAACCGGGCTATAGCGGACTACTATGGCTCATGGAAGCACAAGACTACATTTCACCATAAGAGAGGCTACCAAGGATAAACAACTAGGTTGTCGGATCCCACACATACCAAGCATTTCAATCATACAAACAATATGCTCGATATGTGTAAATACAACATGGCATCACAACATAACTCTATGACTCAAGTATTTATTTATTAGGCTCCGAGGAGCCAAGTATTACAATCATGGGTCTCATGACCCAACATACAGAGAATACAAGCAACAAGCACATGCGGAAGTTAACATGTCTGAGTACAGACATCTACAAATGAAAAGGCTGAGAAGCATGACTATCTACCAGATCCCGCCGAGGGCACAAGATCATAGCTGAGGTATCAAGCTAAACGTCGAAGTCCTCACGGAAATACTAGTGAGACTGACGTCTCTCTGCAAAACATAAAATAGGCAAACGTGAGTACAAATGTACCCAACAAGACTTACATCAGAACTAACTACATATGCATCGGTATCAACAAAGGGGGTAGTGGAGTTTAACTGCAGCAAGCCAGCTTTGACTCAGTGGCTAACCTAACTATGACTACAAGTAACTCTTTTGAGGTGGCGCACACGAGTCCACATATTCACCATATCAATACACCACTATGGATCCGCTCCCGTCTCCCTACGAGAACGCCATCCATAGCACTCACACTTATCTTGCGCATTTTAGAGTATCCACTTTCACTTGTCTATGAACTGTACAGGCAACCCAGAAGTCCTTTACCGTGGACACACGGCTATTCGAATAGATCATTTATAACCCTGCATGGGTGTACTTCTTGACACACGCTCTCGCCACTTACCACCATGTACACATCGTGTATCTCGGCAACCTTCAAGCGGAAGCCTGGCGAGGGAGTCGGCCACGACCTGACTAACCACACAAGTCTCTAGTCCAGGTTTATCGCCTATTCGGGTTCCATCCGCGAGGAGATCCGGCCGGAGTTTCGCTCACAGCCCCAAACGATGTGTGCAGGGTTCCCGAGACACCAAACGGGCGCCTGGTACACCGGGCCATGGTGTATCTACCGCATCATAGCCCACCCCTAGGGTCAACGCTATGCACGACCTTCAACACATATCCTACAAACACCAGAAACTAGTTGCAACTCCTGGACAGAGATCAAGGCGATTAATAAGTCGAGAGGGTCTATTGGTTTCGAGCTCAACGCGTGGTAGTAGCTGTTCATGGATCACAAACACAGAACTCAGTTCCTGAGGACGGTTACAATGAGACAACCCACCATGTACTACTACAAGGCCTCTCACCGCTACCTTTACCAAATCATGTTCACACACTTATCTCTCAACAGTAGAACATGTTCACACACCTCCAATTCATCCCCACTGAATCAGACCTGACTCAACTCTAAGCAGTAGCAGGCATGACAACAAGCATGAATGAGTAGGCACATCAGGGCTCAAACAACTCCTACTGATGCTAGTGGGTTTCATCTATTTACTGTGGCAATGACAGGTCATGCCGAGGAAAGGGGTTCAACTACCGCAACATGTAACAGTTGAATCATTGTTGTCTTAATGCAGTAAAAGAGAGCGGGAGCGAGAGAGTGGGATTGTATCGGAACGAACAAGGGGGTTTTGCTTGCCTGGCACTTCAGAAGATATTATAGCTCTTCATCGGTGTCATCGAACTCATCGTCGGAAGTATGTCTTTCAAGAGGGGACAAATACCGGCAAACAAGGAAGAACACAATCAATGCAATGCAACAATATGATGCATGATCATGAAATGGCAATATGTTGTGGTTTGAGCTAATGCAACTAGAAACCAAATTAAATGAAGTTGGTTTGAACCAAGGGTTCAAATTCAAACTCCATATGTGCTTATTTAAATGCCAATTATGCAAATTGCCATATACAGCAAACTATGGTTGTTCAAACATGCATGTAAATGGTATAGATGGATAGATTGCATTTTTCTGATAATTTTTCACATATAAATCTTTTCATTCTGAGCTACGGTTTAATTTCTATGAATTTTAGAACTTTTAACCATTTTCTGAAATAAATAAATCATTAATGATTTATTTAAAATACCAGAAAAGCATTACTGCGTCAGCCTGTGTCAGAATGATGTCATCAGGTCAACAGCGTCAGCCCAGGTCAAACCTGATGCGTGGGACCCACTGGTCAGTGTCACAGAGCTGGCTAGTGTCACACACAGGTGGGCCTAGTCAAAAGCCATGTCAGCACGGTCAACTCTGACGTGTGGGCCCTGCCGGATTAGCACTAATCTAAATAGTAAATTAAACTAACCTAAACAGGCAGAAGGGCCCACATGGCAGTGGATCTGGGGGTTAGTTAGGGTGTCATTAGTGACTAATGATAGTGCCACACAGGCAGTCGCCGGAGCCTGGCCGGCGGCGACCGAAACGATGGTGGCGTGGCTCGGACTTGAGCTACGGGCGGTGGTTTGGCGCGCTAAGGACACTGGGGAGGAGCTCTTGCTCGTCCGCATCCAAAGGACCGGACGAGAGGCTGCGGGGTGGCCGGGAGCAGCGTCGGCGGCGAGCGAGGCGATGGTCGGAGCTATGGCTCCATGGGCGCGAGGATTGCAGCGCGCTAGCGAGCGAGCTGATGGCCGCGTTGGGCTCCTGGGAGCTCCCTGAGCACGCCTGCGTGCTCGGGTTAGCCAGGCGGGGTTGCTACTGATGGTGATGACAGACGCAGCGCCGACGAGCTTCGTGACAGCGGGGAATGGCACTACGGCATGGGGGCGAGCAAATGGAGAGAGGGGAGATGCGGTGGAGCTCACAGCGCATCTAATGGCGTCGTCAGTGAGGTCGGGGACGGTCGGGTTGCTGCAAATCGACGAGGATGGCCATCGATGCAGAGGACGAAGACGGCACCGATGGCGGCCATGTTCTGCTCCTCTGGTTGCTGTCAACGATGGGGACGCGTACGAGGTCGGCGCAGAGCTCCCGAGCATGGCAGCGCGATGAGGGGATGGTGATGGCCACGCGAGCGGCGGCGGTGGCTGGTGGGGCTGTCGGTGGTCGCGTGGAGCAGGGCTAGAGAGGGAGAGAGGCACCAGAGAGATGAGGGGAGAGGGAAGGTGTTGGGCGTCTCCGTGGCGCGGTTCGAAGGCCGAGGAGGCTGCCACGGCGAAGCAGGAGGTGGAGGACTCTGCGTGCACGTGTGCGACTTTGACTCTGCCTACTGGCAGAGGTTGAAGATGACCATGGCGCCCTTGGTGGGCTGGGCCGGCAACAGTGTTGGGCTGCTACAGGTGCAGGTAAGCTGGGCCAGGCTAGTTTCCTTCTTTTTTTCATATTTCTGTTTCTGTTTTCTAATATTTCAATTCTGTTTTGATTTGATTCACAGACCAAATCATCTAGTAGCTTCTGAAAATATTTATGTGGCTTGATGCAATATATTCAAAGCCACTCACAGGTTTTCAGGATTATTGGACTTGCAATTCTTTTATAGAAGAATTAAATCCAACTCAAATATTTATTGATTTAAATCCAAATGGCCAAAATAATTCCTCAAAAATGTTCCATATTTTTGGTTTGGACCAAAACCCTTGCCAAAAATATTAACATCATTGAAGAGCATTTTGGAAACATTGGATGCATTTCCAGGGTTATTTGCCCTTCTTTTAATTAAAATTTTGAGGCTTTCAAATTTCCTCAATTCAAGTTTCTTGAATTTAAACATGATGCATGGATGCAATGCCACTATCTGCAACCAAATTCTAGGGCTGTGACACGCCGAGTGTTCAGGAGTTCATTACCAGGACCAGCCAGGAGCTGCAAAATGCGAGGGCCATGCGCGGCAATCGCTATTCACCTGGCGCAGCCTCCCATCCAGGCGAAGATGCCGGGCTGCGCATTTGCATCGACATCCCAGGGCTCAACAGGGCCGCGTCTCAGGAGCCCTTCTGGTCTTCGCGCGTGGGACGCTGCAAGGGCCCACCGCACAACTACGTTCGCATGCCTTTTGGCCCGCCCAGCATGGCATCCGCCTATCAGCGCAACTTGCGGTGCGCCCTGGCGACTCAGGAGGCCAGGCACCATGCCGTCCTGATGGGGATGGAGACGGTCCTCAAGGAACCGCCTGGACCCCCACAGCCTCCTGAGGCTCAGGGCTCCAATGGCTCTTGAGGAGCGACCCCTTTGCCGCGTACGTTCAACTGCCCCAACATCCCTTCATCAACAGAACCAGGTGACATTTTCCAAGTTTATTTAGCTTGGAGCGCCCCCCGGGCTGCATCATTCCCAGGCCACGTGGGTCCGTCCCTGTGGCATGTATCCCTTTTCATGTCTTTAGCTTACCTTGCTGGGGGGCGCTCCTCGGGCTGCATCATCCCCAAGCCGCTCGGGCCTGACCCAGTGGCATGTATCTTCCCTGCACTTACTTGAGCTAGTTTGCCTTCCATGCTTAATCTATCTATGACTATCACCTACTCAAGTGTCACCCACCGCGGGAGCCGCGCGCCGGTCATTTTTCTTCAGGACCCTTCGCGTGAGAGGGTTAGGCACGACGTCTGTGCTCGGGCCCGTCCCTGCAGAGTCGATAAATCCAATGGTTGAGCTCTGTCTGGCGGGCCAACCCCATTCACGTCACCTCCTGGGGCCATTGTCGCTTGGCCTTCTGACGTGATAACCTCAGGAGATTCGTTCGGCGCAGGTTGCCTGACCACCTCGCAGGACCAACACAGCGAACAAGAACCAAGACCAGGCACAACCCGCCTTGAGGTAGGGCCTCGTGAGTCCGTGCTGGCTCACGAGTGCCAGACACACCTCGTCTAGCCCTGCCGTGCAAGCCACGTGTCAGGGTGGGGCTGTACACGCCCCTGGGGCTCTCCGTAGTAGGGAGTCCCCTCCCACGTACCAGTGGAAGCACCATGCTCCGCGTTGGCCGTCGACACTGCCGAGGAGCGGCTATGCCCGTGCAAGTGCGGAAGCACTATGCTCCGCGCTGGTGATAAACAACTGAGGGCGGCCCCACGGCCACATCAACCTTAGGGAACCCCTGAGCTCAGTGTCCGGCCTCATCGCAACACCTCTCCTCGGGAAAGTCGCGTGAGGGGGCTGGGCACGGGGGCTGCGCTTGGGTCACGCCCAAGCATACGCCACCCAACCAGGTTCCCTGGACCTAGTCATCGCGCGCCCCTCCCGAGCCGAGCCTCAGCGAGGGCGAAGGTATGAAGGGTGTTTGCACGTCAAGGGGGACTCCTGAGCATCGCGAGTCAGGAGCCTAACTGGTCACGTAGCCCCTTACTCGTTGGTTCCGTCCTGGTCTTTGACCGGCCCAACAGCGGTTGAGGTATGTACGGGGCCGGGCTCTGCCGACGTAGAACACTAAACCCACCCTCGCGTCTCCTTCCTATAAGCTATTTGCGTGTCAAGGGGGACTCCTAAGAATCGCGACTTAGGAGCCTAACTGTTCACGTAGCCCCTCACTCCTTGGTCTCGTCCTGGTCTCCTGACGACCCAATGGCGGCTGAGGTATGCGCGGGGCCGGGCTCTGTCGGTGCAGAACGTAAAGCAAATAGGAACAAACTTGCAAAATGTCAAAGCAAATATTACAAGCCATATTGTTCTCCCAAATACCAAACACAAGTTTAAACGCCTCCACGAGGCATGATGCATGTTGCAGGAATAAAACAGCAAAGCAGAAGGCCGCAGGTCACCCCTGGACACCGTCGTCGCCCACAAGAGGTGTTCCTTCCTTGGTGGCATCGCCTCCACCTGCACCGCCAGTCGAATGCGCGAGAGCAAAGCCGCGAAACTTCTTCAGCAGGGCCTCCACCTGGCCCTTCACGCCAGCGGTAGCGGCCGCACAACGCTCCTCATCCACAAGCTCCAGCAGCTCGTCAAGGCGGGTGGAGGGGTCGCGAAGATGGAGGTGGCTAAAGACCTGCGTCAGCGCGGCTGAGGAAAGAACACGGGCCACTTCCTCTGCCATGGGACCGATGCCGATCACGACCTCCTTGAGCGCGTCAACCAAGTAGGGAAGCAGCTTGGCAGGGCCGTCTTCATCGGTGGTCAGTGGCCTCTCCAAGCCCTTCTCGTAGAGCACCTCCAGCTCCGTGCGGGACCTCTTCTAGAGAAGCGTGAATGCCTCGCGGTATTCAGCCAGGACCTTCGCCTTGCCGTCAAGATCGACCTCCCTCGCCTCCACCTTCCGCTCAAGCTCCTCAAGCCGGCCGCGTTCCGCGGCCTGCGCCTTCGCCAGCTCCCCTAGCTCAGCATCGCAATCCTTGATGGCGTCCTCCGAGGCCCTCATCTTCTCCTCCTCCGCCTGGCGGCCACGAGCTTCTTCCGCACGCAGATCGCGCAGATCCTTCAATTCGGCCTCCAGCGCCCGACAGCGATCCTGGGCGGCTTCGACTTCCTTCAGCGCCACTTCACAAGCAGCTGCAGCTTGGGCAGTGGCCTGCTTCTCCCTTTCGGAGGCCTCCGTGACTTGGCTTAGCATCGCTCGTACGGACACGTCGGAATGAAGCCAGCCGGAGACCAGCTCCAGGTGCCCGGCTACCAGGTGGGAGTCGGCGCCCTGGAGATCTTCTCGTAGCTGGGCCATTTCCAAAAGGGCGCGCTCCAATACATCAGGAGAAACAGAGGGACCTGGAAGCACTAGCGCAGCAGGAGGAGGCGACGTCGTCACCAGGGCCTGGGAGACTAAGGGCTCCTGAGCTTTTGGGACCTCAGTAGCCAAGCCGGACATCAGCACTTCCGGAGCCAGCGGGGCCTCAGGGGCTGACTCCTCCCGATGACGCCCCTCCTGGCCTCGCGAGGGCGGCCGGACCAGGGAGGTGCGAGTGCTGTCGCTTCTTTTCTATGCGGAAGGGGGTACGATCGCTACAGATGGTTCAGTCCCAGGCGTGGCCGCTGCATCCTCCTTCCTCTTCTTCGCCACAGGCGGCGACCTGGTCAACCAAGGACGAACGTCAGGAAGCAGCAATATAAGCAAGAACAAGATGAAGCTTGAGCACTTATTGGTCCACCGCAGCGTAGTCCACCCTTCGCTTGGGAAGCTTGAAGCCTAAGGAGTGGGCGTGCGGACTCCGGGAGCAGAAGACGGCACAACGGAGGGGCCGGAAGCAGCTTCAGGCGGCGTCAAGGTGGGAGTAACATCTCAAGAGACCAGCGACGGCCTGCCCTTTGTCGGAATAACAGGCCGCTCCCCCTCCTCCTGGCGGGCGCCAACCTCCTCGTCATCAGGAAAGGCACAAAGGATGTTAGCTTTGCTCAAGGGGAGGTCTCCCCCATCCCTAAGGTGGTCACCTCCAAGTCTTCCTCCTCCCCTCTTCCTCCCCGTGGGACTCATCAGAAGACAGCTCCACCGGCTTCGGCGCCGCAGGGGCACCGGCGGCACCAGCCCGCGCCCGTCAAAAGTCGGCCTGGAAGCCATGACCTGCGCCCCGTCCTCACGGCGAAACAAGGGGGTGAAGATGCACGACGGGTACTCCTGGTCATCCCCAACCAGGAGGCAGAGAACCGCGGCCAGCTCACTATCGGACAAGGCCTTCGGGCTCAGGCGAACCTTGTCCTCTTCGTCCCCAAGATTCCACAAGGGGCGCGTACGGGCTTGAAGCGGGGCCATGCGCAGCATCAGGAATTCCCTCAGGATCCTGGCCCCTGTCACCTTCACCGCCTTCACGTTGCCTGATGTCTACTACGCAACCTTCTTCTTGTAGACGTTGTTGGGCCTCCAAGTGCATAGGTTTGTAGGTTGAAGATGGTCTCTCTCGAACAACCCTGCAACCAAATAAAAAAGAGTCTCTTGTGTCCCCAACACACCCAATACAATGGTAAATTGTATAGGTGCACTAGTTCGGCGAAGAGATGGTGATACAAGTGCAATATGGATGATAGATATAGGTTTTTGTAATATGAAAATATAAAAAAAGCAAGGTAGAAAGTGGTAAAAGTGAGTGTAAACGGTATTGCAATGCTAGGAAACAAGGCCTAGGGTTCATACTTTCACTAGGGCAAGTTCTCTAAACAATAATAACATAATTGGATCATATAACTATCCCTCAACATGCAACAAAGAGTCACTCCAAAGTCACTAATAGCGGAGAACAAACAAAGAGATTATTGTAGGGTAAGAAACCGCCTCAAAGTTATTCTTTCTGATCGATCTATTCAAGAGTCCGTAGTAAAATAACACGAAGCTATTCTTTCCGATCGATCTATCCTAGAGTTCGTACTAGAATAACACCTTAAGACACAAATCAACCAAAACCCTAATGTCACCTAGATACTCCAATGTCACCTCAAGTATCCGTGGGTATGATTATACGATATGCATCACACAATCTCATATTCATCTATTCAACCAACATAAAGTACTTCAAAGAGAGCCCCAAAGTTTCTACCGGTGAGTCAAGACGAAAATGTGTGCCAACCCCTATGCATAAGTTCACAAGGTCACTGAACCTGCTAGTTGATCACCGAAACATACATCAAGTAGATCACGTGAATATCCCATTGTCACCACAGATAAGCACATGCAAGACATACATCAAGTGTTTTCAAATCCTTAAAGACTCAATCCGATAAGATAACTTCAAAGGGAAAACTCAATCCATTACAAGGGAGTAGAGGGGGAGAAACATCATAAGATCCAACTATAATAGCAAAGCTCGCGATACATCAAGATAGTATCACCTCAAGAACACGAGAGAGAGAGATCAAACACATAGCTACTGGTACATACCCTCAGCCCCGAGGGTGAACTACTCCCTCCTCGTCATGGAGAGTGCCGGGATGATGAAGATGGCCACCGGTAAGGGATCCCCCCCTCCGGCAGGGTGCCGGAACAGGGTCCTGATTGGTTTTTGGTGGCTACAGAGGCTTGCGGCGGCGGAACTCCCGATCTATTATGTTCACTGATGTTTTTAGGGTATAAGGACATATATAGGCGAAAGAAGTCGGTCAGGGGAGCCACGAGGGGCCCACGAGGGTGGGGGGCACGCCCAGGGGGCAGGCGCGCCTCCCTGCCTCGTGTCCACCTCAAAGCTTCCCTGACTTCAACTCCAAGTCTCTTGGATCACATTCGTTCCAAAAATCACGCTCCCGAAGGTTTCATTCCGTTTGGACTCCGTTTGATATTCCTTTTCTGCCAAACACTGAAACAAGGGAAAAACAGAAACTGGCACTGGGTTCTGGGTTATTAGGTTAGTCCCAAAAATCATATAAAAGTGCTTAGTAAAGCCCATTAAACATCCAGAAGAGATAATATAATAGCATGGAACAATAAAAAATTATAGATACATTGGAGACGTATCAGCATCCCCAAGCTTAATTCCTGCTCGTCCTCGAGTAGGTAAATGATAAAAACAGAATTTTTTATGTGGAATGCTACCTAACATATTTATCAATGATATCTTCTTATTGTGGCAAGAATATTCAGATCCATAAGATTCAAAACAAAAGTTTAATATTGACATGAAAACAATAATACTTCAAGCATACTAATAAAGCAATCATGTCCTCTCAAAATAACATGGCCAAAGAAAGTTATCCCTACAAAATCATATAGTCTGGCTATGCTCTATCTTCACCACACAAAGTATTTAAATCATGCACAACCCCGATGACAAGCCAAGCAATTGTTTCATACTTTTGATGTTCTCAAACTTTTTCAATCTTCACGCAATACATGAGCATGAGCCATGGACATAGCACTATAGGTGGAATAGAATGGTGGTTGTGGAGAAGACAAAAAGGAGAAGATAGTCTCACATAAACTAGGCGTATCAACGGGCTACGGAGATGCCCATCAATAGATATCAATGTGAGTGAGTAGGTATTGCCATGCAACAGATGCACTAGAGCTATAAGTGTATGAAAGCTCAAAAAGAAACTAAGTGGGTGTGCATCCAACTCGCTTGCTCACGAAGACCTAGGGCATTTTGAGGAAGCCCATCATTGGAATATACAAGCCAAGTTCTATAATGTAAAATTCCCACTAGCATATGAAAGTGACAACATAGGAGACTCTCTATCATGAAGATATGGTGCTACTTTGAAGCACAAGTGTGGTAAAAGGATAGTAACATTGTCCCTTCTCTCTTTTTCTCTCATTTTTTATTTGGGCCTTTTTTCTTTTTTATGGACTCTTTTTTTTATTTTTTTATTTTTCGTCTAGAGTCTCATCCCGACTTGTGGGGGAATCATAGTCTCCATCATCCTTTCCTCACTGGGACAATGCTCTAATAATGATGATCATCACACTTTTATTTACTTACAACTCAAGAATTACAACTCAATACTTAGAACAAAAATATGACTCTCTATGAATGCCTCTGGCGGTGTACCAGGATGTGCGGTGAATCAAGAGTGACATGTATGAAAGTAATGAACGGTGGCTTTGCTACAAATACGATGTCAAATACATGATCATGCAAAGCAATATGACAATGATGGAGCGTGTCATAATAAACGGAACGGTGGTAAGTTGCATGGCAATATATCTCGGAATGACTATGGAAATGCCATGATAGGTAGGTATGTGATACGTCTCCAACGTATCTATAATTTTTGATTGCTCCATGCTATATTATCTTCTGTTTTGGACATTATTGGGCTTTGTTACACACTTTTATATTATTTTTGGGACTAACCTATTAACCGGAGGCCCAGCCCAGAATTGTTGTTGTTTGCCTATTTCAGAGTTTTGCAGAAAAAGAATATCAAACGGAGTCCAAACGGAATGAAACCTTTGGGAACGTGAATTTCGGAACGAACATGATCCAGAGGACTTGGACCCTACGTCAAGAAAGCTACCAGGAAGACACGAGGTAGGGGGGCGCGCCCTCCACCCTCGTGGGCCCCATGTTGCTCCACCGACGTACTCGTTCGTCCTATATATACCTATGTACCCCCAAACGATCAGATACGGAGCCAAAAACCCAATTCCACTGCCGCAACCTTCTGTACACGTGAGATCCCATCTTGGGGCCTGTTCCAGAGCTCCGCTGGAGGGGGCATCGGTCACGGAGGGCTTCTACATCAACACCATAGCCTCTCCGATGAAGTGTGAGTAGTTTACCTCAGACCTTCAGGTCCATAGTTATTAGCTAGATGGCTTCTTCTCTCTTTTTGGATCTCAATACAATGTTCTCCCTCTCTCTCGTGGATATCTATTTGATGTAATCTTCTTTTGCGGTGTGTTTGTTGAGATCGATGAATTGTGGGTTTATGATCAAGTTTATCTATGAACAATATTTGAATCTTCTGAATTCTTTTATCTATGATTGGTTATCTTTGCAAGTCTCTTCGAATTATCAGTTTGGTTTGGCCTACTAGATTGATCATTCTTGCAATGGGAGAAGTGCTTAGCTTTGGGTTCAATCTTGCGGTGTCCTTTCCCAGTGACAGTAGGGGCAGCAAGACACGTATTGTATTGTTGCCATCGAGGATAACAAGATGGTTTGTTTTATCATATTGCATGAATTTATCCCTCTACATCATGTCATCTTGCTTAAAGCGTTACTCTGTTCTTATGAACTTAATACTCTAGATGCATGCTGGATAGTGGTCGATGTGTGGAGTAATAGTAGTAGATGCAGGCAGGAGTCGGTCTACTTGTTTCGGACATGATGCCTATATACATGATCATGCCTAGATATTCTCATAACTATGCTCAATTTTGTCAATTGCTTAACAGTAATTTGTTCACCCACCGTAAATACTTATGCTCTCGAGAGAAGCCACTAGTGAAACCTATGGCCCCCGGGTCTATTTTCTATCATATTAATCTCCAACACTTAGCTATTTCCGTTGCCTTTTATTTTACTTTGCATCTTTATCACAAAAATACCAAAAATATTATCTTATCATATCTATCAGATCTCACTCTCGTAAGTGACCGTGTAGGGATTGACAACCCCTTATCGCGTTGGTTGCGAGGATTTATTTTTTTGTGTAGGTGCGAGGGACTCGTGTGTAGCCTCCTACTGGATTGATACCTTGGTTCTCAAAAACTGAGGGAAATACTTACGCTACTTTGCTGCATCACCCTTTCCTCTTCAAGGGAAAACCAATGTTGTGCTCAAGAGGTAGCAAGAAGGATTTTTGGCACCGTTGCCGGGGAGGTCTACGCAAAAGTCAACTTACCAAGTACCCATCACAAACCCTTATCTCCCGCATTACATTATTTGCCATTTGCCTTTCGTTTTCCTCTCCCCCACTTCACCCTTGCTGTTTTATTTGCCCTCTCTTTTTCCGTTCGCCTCTTTTTCACTTGCTTCTTGTTTGCTCGTGTGTTGGATTTCTTGTTTTTCACGATGGCTCTGCCTAAATTTGGTGATCTTCACCTTAAAAGGTTGGAACAGATCGAAGGCAATTTCAGGAGTTTTATGGTCTTACAGTTTGAGCATAATAATTTCTTTACAAACGAGCTTAAGGAACAAAACAGCTTTATGAGTTATATGAATAAAGAGCTCGATGATATGTCTAAGGAATTTGATGGTTTGAGATCCCAAATTGCTCATCTTGAGAAGTTATTGGCTGAAATATTGGATAGGCAGGCTACCTTAGTTAATAAGATGGCCGCTAAGCCAGAAAACTTTGAAAACAAAGATGAAGATCTAAAAGTTATTGATGTGTCCCCTATTAAATATTTTTTTGCAATATGAATCTTGATAATGATGGGACTGAATATGATCCACCTTTACCTAGAAGGCGTTCCAGAAATTCGGAGTTTTTAGTTCTTGATGCTAAAATTGATAAAAGTGGGATTGAAGAGATCAAAACATTAGATATTAATGGACCCACTATTTTGGATTTCAAGGAATTTAATTATGATAATTTCTCTTTGATAGATTGTATTTTCTTGTTGCAATCCGTGCTAAATTCTCCTCATGCTTATAGTTAAAATAAAGCCTTTACCAAACATATCGTTGATGCTTTGATGCAATCTTATGAAGAAAAACTTGAGTTGGAAGTTTCTATTCCTAGAAAACTCTATGATGAGTGGGAACCTACTATTAAAATTAAAATTAAATATTATGAATGCTATGCTTTGTGTGATTTGGGTGCTAGTGTTTCCACGATTGCAAAAACTTTGTGTGATTTGCTAGGTTTTCGTGATTTTGATGATTGCTCTTTAAACTTGCACCTTGCGGATTACACTATTAAGAAATCTATGGGAAGAATTAATGATGTTTTTATTGTTGCAAATAGGAACTATGTGCCCATAGATTTTATTGTTCTTGACATAGATTGCAATCCTTCATGTCCTATTATTCTTGGTAGACCTTTCCTTAGAACGATTGGTGCAATCATTGATATGAAGGAAGGGAATATTAGATTCCAATTTCCATTAAAGAAGGGCATGGAACACTTCCCTAGGAAGAAAATAAAACTACCATATGAATCTATTATGAGAGCCACTTATGGATTGCCTACCAAAGATGGCAATACCTAGATCTACCCTTGCTATTATGCCTAGCTAGGGGCGTTAAACGATAGCGCTTGTTGGGAGGCAACCCAATTTTATTTTTAGTTTTTTTCTTTTTGCTTATGTTTAGGAATAGCCTCTGGTTAGATGTGTTTTTATGTTTTAATTAGTGTTTGTGCGAAGTTAAACCTATAGGATCTTCTTGGATGATAGTTACTTGATCTTGCAGAAAATTCCAGAAACTTTCTGTTCATGAAAATAATTGTTAAAAATCACCAGAACATGATAAAATATTGATTCCAATTGCTGCTGATCAATAAACAAATTTTCTAGGTCTCCCTATTTTTTCTGATTTTTTGAGGTTCCAGAAGTTTGCGTTAGTTACAGATTACTACAGACTGTTCTGTTTTTGACAGATTCTGTTTTTCGTGTGTTGTTTGCCTATTTTGATGAATCTATGGCTAGTAAAAGAGTTTATAAACCATAGAGAAGTTGGAATACAGTAGGTTTAACACCAATATAAATAAAGAATGAGTTCATTACAGTACCTTGTAGTGGTATTTTGTTTTCTTTCGCTAACGGAGCTCACGAGATTTTCTACTGGGTTTTGTGTTGTGAAGTTTTCAAGTTTTGGGTGAATTTTTTGATGGATTATGGAACAAGGAGTGGCAAGAGCCTAAGCTTGGGGATGACAATGGCACCCCCAAGATAATCTAAGTACACCTAAAAGCCAAAGCTTGGGGATTCCCCAGAAGGCATCCCCTCTTTCGTCTACTTCCATCGGTAACTTTACTTGGAGCTATATTTTTATTCACCACATGATATGTGTTTTGCTTGGAGCGTCTTGTATGATTTGAGTCCTTGCTTTTTAGTTTACCACAATCATCTTTGCTATACACACCTTTTGATAGAGACACACATGATTCGGAAATTATTAGAATACTCTATGTGCTTCACTTATATCTTTTGAGTTATATAGTTTTTGCTCTAGTACTTCACTTATCTCTTTTAGAGCACGGTGGTGGATTTGTTTTATAGAAACTTTTGATCTCTCATGCTTCACTTAGATTATTTTTAGAGTCTTAAATAGCATGGTCATTTGCTTAAATAATCCTAATATGCTAGGTATTCAAGAATAGTAAAAACTTTCTTATGAGTGTTTTGAATACTAAGAGAAGTTTGAAGCTTGAGGATTGTTTTGAGACATGGAGGTAGTGATATTAAAGTTGTGCTAATTGAGTAGTTGTCAATTTGAGAAATACTTATGTTGAAGTTTGCAAGTCCCGTAGCATGCACGTATGGTAAACATTATATAACAAATTTGAAACATGACGTGTTCTTTGATTGTACTCCTTATGAGTGGCGATCGGGGACGAGCAATGGTCTTTTCCTACTAATCTATCCCTCTAGGAGCATGCGCGTAGTGCTTGGTTTTTGATGACTTGTAGATTTTTTCAATAAGTATGTGAGTTCTTTATGACTAATGTTGACTCCAAGGATTATACGCACTCTCAGCTTTCCATCATTGCTAGCCTCTTCGGTACCGTGCATTGCCCTTTCTCACATTGATATTTGGTGCAAACTTCGCCGGTGCATCCAAATCCCGTGATATGATACGCTCTTTCACACGTAAACCTCCTTATATCTTCCTCAAAACAGCCACCATACCTACCTATTATGGCATTTCCATAGCGATTCTGAGATATATTGCCATGCAACTTTCCACCGTCCCATTTATCGTGACACGTTCATCATTGTCATATTGCTTTGCATGATCATCTAGTTGACATAGTATTTGTGGCAAAGCCACCATTCATAATTCTTTCATACATTTCACGCTTGGTACATTGCATATCCCGGTACACCGCCGGAGGCGTTCATATAGAGTCATACTTTGTTCTAGTATCGAGTTGTAATCATTGAGTTGTAAATAAATAGAAGTGTGATGATCATCATTTTATAGAGCATTGTCCCAAGTGAGGAATAAGAGAGAGAGAGAGAGAGAGAGAGAGAGAGAGAGAGAGAGAGAGAGAGAGAGAGAGAGAAAGGCCATAAAAAAAGAGAAGGCCCAAAAAACGAGAGAAAAAGAGAGAAGGGACAATGTTACTATCCTTTTACTACACTTGTACTTCAAAGTAGCACCATAATCTTCATGATAGAGAGTCTCTTGTTTTGTCACTTTCATATACTAGCGGTAATTTTTCATTATAGAACTTGGCTTGTATATTCCAACAATGGGCCTCCTCAAGTGCCCTAGGTCTTCATGAGCAAGCAAGTTGGATGCACACCCACTTAGTTTCTTTTGTTGAGCTTTCATATATTTTTAGCTCTAGTGCATCCGTTGCATGGCAATCCCTACTCCTTGCATTAACATCAATCGATGGGCATCTCCATAGCTCATTGATTAGCCTCGTTGATGTGAGACTTTCTACTTTTTTGTCTTCTCCACATAACCCCCATCATTATATTCTATTCCACCAATAGTGCTTTATCCATGGCTCACGCTCATGTATTGCGTGAAGGTTGAAAAAGTTTGAGATTACTAAAGTATGAAACAATTGCTTGGCTTGTCATCGGGGTTGTGCATGATGAGAGCATTCTTGTGTGACGAAAATGGAGCATGATTAAACTATATGATTTTGTAGGGATGAACTTTCTTTGGCCATGTTATTTTGAGAGGACATAATTGCTTAGTTAGTATGCTTGAAGTATTATTATTTTTATGTCAATATTGAACTTTTATCTTGAATATTTTGGATCTGAGTAAGAAGAATTACATTGAAATTAGGCCAAATAGCATTCCACATCAAAAATTCTGTTTTTATCATTTACCTACTCGAGGACGAGTAGGAATTAAGCTTGGGGATGCTTGATACGTCTCCAACGTATCTATAATTTTTGATTGCTCCATGCTATATTATCTTCTGTTTTGGACATTATTGGGATTTGTTATGCACTTTTATATTATTTTTGGGACTAACCTATTAACCGGAGGCCCAGCCCAAAATTGCTGTTTTTTGCCTATTTCAGAGTTTCGCAGAAAAAGAATATCAAACAGAGTCCAAACGGAATGAAACCTTCGGGAATGTGATTTTCGGAACGAACATGATCCAGAGGACTTGGACCCTACGTCAAGAAAGCTACCAGGAAGCCACGAGGTAGGGGGCACACCTACCCCCCTGGGCGCGCCCTTCATCCTTGTGGGCCCCATGTTGCTCCACCGACGTACTCCTTCCTCCTATATATACCTACGTACCCCCAAACGATCCTCTTTGGTGCTAAGGAGGCAAGCGCAGGCGCAGAGTACCGAGACGTCAAGCAAAGGTTCCCATATCAGTGCAACGAGACCAAGACCAGCAGGACGGCAAGATGGAGGTCACGATGGAGCCCAAGGCGGCGTCACCACCAGAGCCTTTTGCAGGCGAAGACTGCTTTTGTCAGGATAAGCTTGATACGTCTCCATCGTATCTACTTTTACAAACACTTTTACCCTTGTTTCGGACTCTAACTCGCATGATTTGAATGAAACTAACCCGGACTGACGCTGTTTTCAGCAGAATTGCCACGGTGTTATCTTTGTGTAGAAACGAAAGTTATCGAAATGACCTGAAACTTCACGGAGATTATTTTTGGAAATAATAAAAAACACTGGCGAAAGAATCAAGGCCAGGGGGCCCACACCCTATCCATGAGGGTGGGAGGCGCGCTTGCCCCCCTGCCTCATGGGCCCCCTGGTGCTCCACCGACCTCAACTCCAACTCTATATATTCATGTTCAAGGAGAAAAAAATCCGAGAGAAGGATTCATCGCGTTTTACGATACGGAGCCGTCGCCAAGCCCTAAACTCTCTCGGGAGGGCTGATCTGGAGTCCATTCGGGGCTCCGGAGAGGGGAATCCGTCGCCGTCATCATCATCAACCTTCCTCCATCACCAATTTCATGATGCTCACTGCCGTGCGTGAGTAATTCCATCGTAGGCTTGCTGGACGGTGATGGGTCGGATGAGATTTATCATGTAATCGAGTTAGATTTGTTAGGGCTTGATTCCTAGTATCCACTATGTTCTGAGATTGATGTTGCTATGACTTTGCTATGCTTAATGCTTGTCACTAGGGCCCGAGTGCCATGATTTCAGATCTGAACCTATTATGTTTTCATGAATATATTTGAGTTATTGATCCTATCTTGCAAGTCTATAGTCACCTACTATGTGTTATGATCTGGCAACCCCGAAGTGACAATAATCGGGACCACTCCCGGTGATGACCGTAGTTTGAGGAGTCAATGTATTCACTATGTGTTAATGCTTTGGTCCGGTACTCTATTAAAAGGAGGCCTTAATATCCCTTAGTTTCCACTAGGACCCTGCTGCCACGAGAGGGTAGGACAAAAGATGTCATGCAAGTTCTTTTCCATAAGCACGTATGACTATATTCGGAATACATGCCTACATTACATTGATGAATTGGAGCTAGTTCTGTGTCACCCTATGTTATGACTGTTACATGATGAACCGCATCCGGCATAATTCTCCATCACCAATCCAATGCCTACGAGCTTGTCACATATTGTTCTCTACTTAGTTACTTTACTGTTGCTACTATTACAATCACTACAATACTGCTATCATTGTTACCTTTGCCACTGCTACCGTTACTATCATACTACTTTGCTACTAAATACTTTGCTGCAGATATTAAGTTATCCAGGTGTGGCTAAATTGACAACTCAGTTGCTAATACTTGAGTATATTCTTTGGCTCCCCTTGTGTCGAATTAATAAATTTGAGTTGAATACTGTACCCTCGAAAACTGTCGCGATCCCCTATACTTGTGGGTTATCAAGACTATTTTCTGGCGCCGTTGCCGGGGAGCATAGCTCTATTCTTTGAGTCACTTGGGATTTATATCTGCTGATCACTATGAGGAACTTGAAAGACGAGAAAACCAAAATTTATCCCTCAACTACGAGGGGAGGTAAGGAACAATCATCTAGCTCTGCACTTGATTCACCTTCTGTTTTGAGTACACTTGCGACACCTAAACCTACTTTTGCTATTAATTCTGATATGTCGCATGTTATTGATGATGCCACTTCTGCTATGCATGATACTTACAATCAAACTACGTCTATGCTTGATACTACTGTGCCACTTGGTGAATTTCTTGATGAACAACTTGCTAGGGCTAGAGAGAATGGAATTATTGAACCTGCTAATATTTATGAAAGTGATGATGAAGATTCTCCCCCTAGATATGAATTTCCTGTTGTTCCTGAGGGCTATGTTATGGATGAAGAAACTGCTAGGGACTTTCTTGCTTGCAATAATATGAGTGATCTTAAGAAATTATTAGCTAAGCTGAAACAAAAATTTCTGAATGCTAGAATGAAATATGATCCTGCTTATGCTACTTCACCTATATTTGTTACTGATAAGGATTATGAATTCTCTGTCGACCCTGATATAATTACTTTTGTTGAATCTTATGCTTTCTAGGGTTATGAATCTGAAAATGTTGTGGCACATCTTACTAAATTAAATGATATAGCTACCCTGTTCACTAATGATGAGAGAACTCACTACTTTTATATCCTTAAAATATTTCCGTTCTCATTAAAGGGTGATGCTAAGATATGGTTTAATTGTCTTGCTCCTGGTTGTGTGCGTAGTCCCCAGGATATGATTTACTATTTCTCTGCTAAATATTTCCCCGCTCATAAGAAACAAGCTGCTTTAAGGGAAATATATAATTTGGTGCAAATTAAAGAAGAGAGTCTCCCACAAGCTTGGGGGAGGCTTCTCCAATTACTTAATGCTTTGCCTGATCATCCTCTTAAGAAAAATGAAATACTTGATATCTTTTATAATGGACTAACCGATGCTTCCAGAGGCCACCTGGATAGTTGTGCTGGTTGTGTTTTCAGGGAAAGAACAGTTGATCAAGCTGAAATTCTATTGAATAGTATGTTGAGAAATGAAAATAATTGGACACTTCCTGAACCAACTCCTAAGCCAACTCTGAAGAAAAGGGGTGTTCTATTTCTCAGTCCCGAAGATATGCAATAGGCAAAGAAATCTATCAAAGAAAAAGGTATAAAAGCTGAAGATGTTAAGAATTTACCTCCTGTTGAAGAAATACATGGTCTTAATTTACCGCCTGTTGAAGAAACACATGGTCTTGATAACCCGGCACAGGTAGTAAAGGTAAATTCTCTCTATAGATATGATAAAGCTGAAATCCCTCCTACTAAGTTTGCTAGCCAATGCTTAGATGAGTTTGATGACTTTATGGTTAATCAAGAAAACTTCAATGCTTATTTTGGTAGAGAATTAAAACGCAATGCTTATATGATTGAACACTTGAGTGATTATATGTCTAGAGTTAAAAGTGAACTTAAACTCATTAGTAAACATGCTTCTATGGTTACCACTCAAGTAGAAGAAGTACTTAAAGCTCAGAATGATTTGCTCAATGAATTAAGTAGTACAAATAATGACTTTGCTGTTAGAGTTGCAACTAGAGGGGGTAAAGTGACTCAGGAAACTTTGTATCCTGAAGGCCACCCTAAGAGAATTGAGCAAGATTCTCAAAGAAATAATTTAGATGATCCTAGTCCTTATAAGAGGAAGAAAAAGAAAAATGATAGGACTTGCATGCGTCTAGTGAACCTATTGTTGAAACCCTTGAGAATCCCAATGATATTTCTATTTCTGATGCTGAAACACAGTCTGGTAATGAACATGAACCTAGTGATAATGTTAACAATGATGTTCATGTTAATGCTCAACCTAGCAATGATAATGATGTAGAGATTGAACCTGCTATTGATCTTGATAATCCATAATCAAAGAATCAATGTTATGATAAGAGAGACTTTGTTGCTAGGAAACACGATAAAGAAAGGGAGCCATGGGTTTAGAAACCCATGCCTTTTCCTCCCAAACCATCCAAGAAAAAGGATGATGAGGATTTTGAGCGCTTTGCTGAAATGACTAGACCTATCTTCTTGCGTATGCGATTAACTGATATGCTCAAAATAAATTCTTATGCTAAGTATATGAAAGAAATTGTTACAAATAAAAGAAAGATACCAGAAGCTGAAATTTCCACCATGGTTGCTAATTATACTTTTGAAGGTGGAATACCAAAGAAACTTGGAGATCCAGGAGTACCTACTATACCATGCTCCATTAAAAGAAATTATGTTAGAACTGCTTTATGTGATCTTGGAGCCGGTGTTAGTGTTATGCTTCTCTCTTTATATCGTAGATTGGATTTTTATAAGTTGACACCTACTAAAATATCTTTGCAAATGACTGATAAATCAACTGCTATACCTGTCGGTATTTGTGAGGATGTGCCTGTTGTGGTTGCAAATGTTACTATTTTAATAGACTTTGTTATTCTTGATATTCCCGAGGATGATAGTATGCCTATTATTCTTGGAAGACCCTTTTTGAATACTGCAGGGGCTGTTATTGATTCCAACAAAGGCAATGCCACTTTTCATGTTAATGGTAATGAGCATACGGTACACTTTCCGAGGAAACAACCTCAAGTTCATAGCATAAACTCTATTGGAAAATTCCATCGATTATTTTTGGAGGTTTTGAATTTCCTCTCCCTACTGTTAACAAGAGATATGATATTCTTATTATTGGGGACGTGCATATCCCCGTTGAGGTAACTTAGTGCTATTCGAAAATTCTCCGGTTTCATGCAATTCAGAATGAGTTTGTTAACAAGACATGATCAACCTTGTTAGCGGATTCCTTTTGATGAGCATGAGATGGATGAAGTTAGAAAGCACAACCTTCTGTACCCTCCTTTTACTTTCTGTTATTTAGTTGAAATAAAGTAAAAATAATACATTCTGTTAGTTTTCGGAATTATCCGTGCAATATAAAAATACCTCAAAAATACAGTTCTCCAAGTGCCCTGAAATTTAAATATATTTTTTCTGGAATATTTGAGAATATCTGGCACTGAGAACACAGCAGGGGTAGCAAGCACCTGGCCCCGAGGGTCCAGGGCGCGCCCACCCCCTAGGCGCACCCCCTGTCTCGTGGGCCCATGGTGGCTCCCCTCCACTTATTCCAGTGTGACGCCCCCGATTCAATCGTACACTGATCATACACGCAAATGTGTACGATCAAGATCAGGGACTCACGGGAAGATATCACAACACAACTCTAAAAGTAAAAAAAGTCATACAAGCATCATAATACAAGCCAGGGGCCTCGAGGGCTCGAATACAAGTGCTCGATCATAGACGAGTCAACGGAAGCAACAATATCTGAGTACAGACATAAGTTAAACAAGTTTGCCTTAAGAAGGCTAGCACAAACTGGGATACAGATCAAAAGAGGCGCAGGCCTCCTACCTGGGATCCTCCTAAACTACTCCTGGTCGTCGTCAGTGGGCTGCACGTAGTAGTAGGCACCTCCGGTGTAGTAGGAGTCGTCGTCAACGGTGGCTTCTGGCTCCTAGGCTCCGGCATCTGGTTGCGACAACCAGAAAGAAAGGATAGGGGAAAAAGGGGGAAGAAAGCAACCGTGAGTACTCATCCAAAGTACTCGCAAGCAAGGAGCTACACTACATATGCATGGGTATATGTGTAAAGGGCCATATCAGTGGACTGAACTACAGAATGCCAGAATAAGAGGGGGATAGCCAATCCCGTCGAAGACTACTCTTCTAGCAGCCTCCGCCTTGCAGCATTTGGAAGAGAGTAGACTAAAGTCCTCCAAGTAGCATCACATAGCATAATCCTACCTGGTGATCCCCTCCTCGTCACCCTGTTAGGGAGCGATCACCGGGTTATGTCTAGCACTTGGAAGGGTGTGTTTTATTAAGTATCCGGTTCTAGTTGTCATAAGGTCAAGGTACAACTCCAAGTCGTCCTATTACCGAAGATCACGACTATTCGAATAGATAAACTTCCCTGCAGGGGTGCACCACATTACCCGACACGCTCGATCCCTCTGGCCGGGCAAACTTTCCTGGGTCATGTCCGGCCTCGGGAGATCAACACGTCGCAGCCCCACCTAGGCTCAACAGAGAGGTCAGCACGCCGGTCTAAATCCTATGCGCGCAGGGGTCTGGGCCCATCGCCCATTGCACACCTGCATGTTGCGTACGCGGCCGGAAGCAAACCTAGCCTAGCAGGCGTTCCAGTCCAATCCGGCGCGTGCCGCTCAGTCGCTGACGTCAAAAAGAGCTTCGGCTGATACCACGACACCGGTTGCCCATATATTGTCCCACATGGCGGTTATTGCGTATAAGGTCAACGACCCAACTCAGATCAAATACCAAGATCTCGTTAAGCGTGTTAAGTATCCGCGAACGCTGACCAGGGCCAGGCCCACCTCTCTCCTAGGTGGTCTCAACCTGCCCTGTCGCTCCGCCACAAAGTAACAGTCGGGGGCCGTCGGGAACCCAGGCCCACCTC
Organism: Triticum dicoccoides; assembly: GCF_002162155.2. NCBI lineage: Eukaryota > Viridiplantae > Streptophyta > Magnoliopsida > Poales > Poaceae > Triticum > Triticum dicoccoides. The sequence continues at coordinate 746,333,376 of NC_041382.1, read as the reverse complement.
TACTGGGATGGAGCCACCTGTCCCTTCAGCCCCCATATCCGAACAATATCACAAGTAATGTAACAGTATAAACTATATAGCATATGCCCGTGATCACCTCCCGAAGTGATCACGGCCCAGTAGTATAGCATGGCAGACGGACAAGAGTGTAGGGCCACTGATGGAACACTAGCATCCTATACTAAGCAGTAGGATAGCAGGTAAGGGTAACAACTGTAGCAACAATGACAGGCTATGCATCAGAATAGGATTAACCGAAAGCAGTATCATGCTACACTACTCAAATGCAAGCAGTATAGAGAAGGAATATGCGATATCTGCTGATCAAGGGGGGGGGGGGCTTGCCTAGTTGCTCTGGCAAGAAGGACGGGTCATCAACACCGTAGTCGTATTGGGGGTCGCCGGCAGTCTCGGGGTCTACCGGAAAGAAGTAACGGAGGGGGAACACAACAAATAATAGAGCAATCAAAGCAACAGAAAGCATAACATGGCAATACACAGTGCTAGGGGAGAGCTAACGCAGTAGTGGTGATACCGGTGAAGGGGGAAACATCCGGGGAAGTATCCTCGATGTTTTGCGTTTTCGGACAGATGAACCGGAGGGGGAAAGTTACGTGTTCGCTATGCTAGGGATGCATGGCGGACGAACGGGCTGCATAACCGGATTCGTCTCATCGTTCTAAGCAACTTTCTTGGAACAAACCAGTAAATTCTTCTAATGCTGCCAAGATCCTTTGTGCCAAATTCAAAAGACTCAGACATGCCCTCAAGATCTGGAGCAAGACCATCTCTCGTCTGACCATAGCCATTGATAACTGTAACCAAACCCTGGCCCATCTTGATGAGCTAGAAAACAAACGACCTCTTACCATCCCTGAAAGCAATTTTCGCAACATCCTCAAAAAGCATATACTGAGACTTTTATAGTATCAAAAGCTCTACTAGAAAAAAAGATGTACAATCCGTTGGATTAAGTTTGGTGACGAGAACACGAAGTTTTTTCAGGCTGTGGCCACAGAACGATATCGTAATAATAATATTGCTAGCTTCCTGGATACTGAAGGCAATCAAGTAGAGGATCACAATAGTAAGGAAGCTCTCCTCTTCCAGACTTACAGAAATCGCCTGGGTTCCTCATCACCTGCTGAGATGAAATTTCATTTACCTTCGTTACTCCGGCGCTCCAATGATCTGGAACACTTAACAGACCCATTCACACATGATGAGATTGATGCAGTTGTAAAAGAGATGCCTCCTGATCGAGCACCTGGCCCGGATGGATTTAGTGGAGCATTTCTCAAGGCTTGCTGGTCTCTGATCAAAAATGACTTCTATAACCTATGCTCCCAGTTCCATGCAGGGGACCTTGATCTAACCAGCATCAATGACGGTCTCATGACCCTGATTCCAAAAATTCACTCGCCTTTGACAGTCAATGATTACAGACCGATTACACTGCTAAACTGCTGCCTCAAATTGATCACCAAACTCTTGGCTAATCGTCTGCAGAAGATCATCATGAGTATAGTTCACCGCAACCAATATGGTCTCCTAAAGGGCCGGACCATCCAAGATTGCCTGGCTTGGGCCTTCCAATATATACACCAATGTCATGCATCAAAACGCAAAATCATTCTGCTTAAGCTAGACTTCGCGAAGGCCTTTGACACTATTGGTCATGACCCTATGATCAACATTATGAAACATATGGGTTTCTCTGACAAATGGCTTAACAGGATTCGTTGTATATTTTCTTCTGGGAGATCATCTGTTCTGCTAAATGGCATGCCGGGCCGCCAATTTCATTGTAAGAGTGGGGTACGCCAAGGGGATCCCCTTTCCCCCTTACTCTTTGTTATTGCGGCTGATCTCCTTCAGGCGGCCATCAAAGATGCGTTTAGGCAGGGGAGGATTGAGCTACCTTTCCCTTGCCCTGGTCAATCTGAGTACCCTGTCATCCAGTATGCCGATGACACCATACTGGCCCTCCCCGCATGCCCACGTCAAGCTGAACTTATCAAGCAAATTCTATCAGACTATGCAACGTCCATTGGCCTTAAGATCAACTTCGACAAGTCCACCCTTATCCCTATAAACCTTGATGATACATCAACTGTTGAACTCGCCGCAATCTTTGGCTGCTTGGTTGGCACCATGCCATTTACTTATCTTGGTCTTCCCATGGGTACCTCCAAACCTACGGTACAGGACCTCATGCCTCTCGTTTGTAGAGCCGAACGAAGCCTTACCCCCACGATTTCAATGATTTCGTACGGGGGGAAGCTTTCATGGCTTAATGCAACCGTCACGTCCCTACTTATCTATGCCATGTGCACCCTAAAACTACACACCCAAATAGTGGAAATGTTGGACAAGATCCGTCGACGCTGCATGTGGAATAAGAAGACCGAGCATGGAGATAAATGCAACTCACTGGCCGCCTGGAATTTAGTCTGCAGGCCAAAGAAATATGGAGGCCTTGGCGTGATCAACCTGAAACTTCAAAATGAAGCTTTACTCATGAAATTCCTTCACAAGTTCTATAACAAGAAGGACATCCCATGGGTGCACCTGCTTTGGGACACTTACTACGCAGATAAAACTCCGCACGCGATGGACGCGGTGGGCTCGTTCTGGTGGCGAGACGTGCTTAAACTTACACCTAAATACCGCGGCGTCTCACGTGTCCAAGTGGTGGATGGGACAACTGCTCTCATTTGGAAAGATCTATGGCTTGACGACATCCTGGAGACATCGCACCCTCGAGCCTTTTCCTTCGCCTATCATGAAGATGCGTCCATTAAAGACTTCTTGGAGAGCACGTCACTTCATGACCTCTTTCACCTGCCGCTCTCTCCTGAAGATCTTTCGGAAGTCCGTCATATGCAAACCCTAACCACACAAATGCGCCCTTCCACGTCTACCATGGACATTTGGCACTATACCTGGGGGCAAACTGAGTTTAAGTCTGCTGACTACTACAAATTCTGTTTTAGGCTGGCCCTGAGGCATCCGACTTTCAGGCTACTATGGCAATCTAAAATTACCATGAAAATTAAAGTCTTTGGTTGGCTGCTACTTCTTGATCGACTGAATACAAGAAACATGCTGAAGCGTCGCCACTACAACATTGGTGAGGTCTTTGATTGCCTCCTCTGTGGTCAACATATCGAAGAAACAGTGGATCACATGATCTTCACCTGCCCATTCAGTAAAGCTTGTTGGGAGAAGATCGGCATTACATGGCTGAGGTTTGATTCAAGGCTTGATCTGATCGCACAAAAGGGTGAATCCGACCGAAGACATCTCTTCATGGAAATCTTCCTCACAGCGGCTTGGAGTTTATGGAAGGAACGAAACAATAAACACTTTAGGGGGGTCAGCCCCAGCACGGCCTCCTGGTTGGCACGATTCAAGGGTGACTTCGACCTCCTCCAATACAGGGTGAAGGAGGCGCAAAGATCTTTTGTAACTACTTTTTGTAACTCACTAGCATAAACCCCCCTCCCCTCTTGACCTTTCTGTAACAAAAATCCTTGTTTTTGGTGCTTGCCTTAAACTTCACCCCACCAGGGGTGGAGGGGTGGCAAGTATCTGCTAGGTACTCTACCTTGTAACACACATGTAACTAGTCACAAAAACAAAGATATATATACAACCAGTAGGAGCCTCTCCTACTGTCTTTTCAAAAAAAAACTTTCATGTACAAAGTTTTTCCATCCGAGCTACGGTTTATTTTATATTAATTTTCTAAAGTTTTAATTATTTTTAGAATTTATTTAATTATTTAAAGCAACATTATCCAGAATAGTGCATGCTGATGTCAGCATGACGCCAGTAGTCAACAGGGCGTTGACTGGGTCAACGGACGTGTGGGTCCCGCATGTCATTCACTGTTAGTTAATTATTCACAGTTAATTAGGTGAACTAGTTAATTAGGCTAATCTAATTAGGATTATGTAAGTTAATTAATTAATTAATATATTTATTTTTATTTTTCTGTTGTTTTTTAAAATCTTTTTTTATTAAACGTTATGGGGCTGGGCCCATGTGTCATTGGCACTGGGCCAAAGCGGGCTAACGGCACTGGTTAACGGGGTAGAGCCCAAGCCGCGGGGCGGGGCTTGGCGAGCGGCGCCGGCGAGCCAGGGCCAAGGAGGCGCATGGGTGAGCGGGGAGAAGGCCAGGGGCGGTGCGGCGGTGGGAGCGCCGCAGCTAGAGACGCGACTGGGTGGGCGAGCACGCGCAGCGGGATGCAGGGGGGCGCAGTGGGTGTGGCCGTGGTGCGCGATGGAGTGCGCCGGCGAGCGGGTGGCCTAGCGCGCGGACGCGGCCGGTGGAAGCAGCAGAAGGGGGTGTGGGGAGCGTGCGGCCGTTGCGGGCTCTGCAGCGAGTGCGGTCCAGTGGCGCGGGGCGTGGCAGGCGCAACGGGACGGCGAGTGCACGACGATGTCCGACACAAGAGGAGGGAGTGCGAGGAGAGGAAGGTGCTCATGGCGAGGCCGTAGGGTACTGGCACTGGGCTCGAGGAGGTCCGGCGAGTCGGCACCGGTGACGGAGAGGACGGTGTGCGACGGGGCGGCGCCGGTGCGGTGGCTCCGGCGAGCGGTGAACGGGGCGCCGGGGTCGAGGGCGCCGGCGACATCGGGGCGGCCCCCTCCCGATCTAGATCGGGCAGAGGGGGGCGAGGGAGAGCGGGGTCAGCGAGGAGAAGGTCGAGGACGGCCTATCCGACGGGGAGGCGGCGCCGGCGATCGGCGTTGGGGGCGTGCGGTGGCGTTCGGTGCTGGCCGATCCAGATCGAGTGGAGAGGAGGAGGGGATCGTGGGAAGAGAAAGTGGAGGGGGGTAGCAGATAGGGTTTGGTCGGGGCGGGGGTTAATGGGGGGAGTGGGTGGCCAGTTGGGCCGGCTAGGCGGCCTGGTGGCCTGCGGGGCCGAAGCCCAGTGAGGGAGGGGGTTCCTTTTTATTATATTTTTTTGCTTCTCTCTTTCTTTTTAGTTATTTTTCTTTCTGTTTTATTAAACTTTAGTTTTTATACAATAGAAAAGTTGTATAAAAAATAGTATTAATAAATATGCCACTGCCATGATTAATTTACGATTAATTTGGCACCTAAAACAATTTAGTTTGAAATTGTTTATTATTTTAGAAGCATTTAAATAATTGTTCTTGCTAAGTTTTATTCATTTTAGAGTATTTAAACATTTTATAAAAGTGGGGTTTCTCCACCATAATTACCTATGCAATATTTGGTTCACTCCGAACACTCTAGTTTTAATATTTGAAAACTTTTATTGTTTGCTTGATTTTGAATTTGAATTTGAATCGGTTTCGAACTAATGCGAGATTAGCAACAGTAATCGAAGTGACGTGGCATCGTTAGTAGAGAATTACTGTAGCTTAATTATTCGGGCGTCACAATTCTCCTCTACTACTAGAAATCTCATCCCGAGATTTAAGAGGTAGTGAAAGGGGGAATGGTTTGGTAACGAATATAGCGGGTCTTCTCAGCCTGGCTTGCTCTTCGCGAAGAGGCCGGTCCAATACATTGATGTCTTCATTTCTCTGCTTCAGGTCATCATGATGAAGTCGGCGTCCTCTCTTCAGGAACTCCATAGTATGTACGAAATAATAAAGGATGGGCATTCTGGGAGAACAGACCTCTGCAAGGTCGACTATCTGGTCGATAACATCGGGGAAGGTGGCAGAAAGTAACTCTTGAATTGAAACTTAAGAAGATGTCGAGAGCAAAGTAAGAAGGTGCAAAATAGAAGTTTCAAGTGCATAGGCAATCGTTCGTTGCCTGATTACGAAATGTGAAAGTGGTTCAGAGCAATGGGAAAGTATTGCATCTGATTCCAAAATAGATCACTAGGAAGGTGGCTCGTGATTTACATACTAGGCCAAGCGTGAGGAATAACTTTAGAAACAGGGTTGTACAGGAGAGTCAGGTTTCGATCCTGTGGAACTGTGGGTTATGGGCCCACCATGTGTGTTAAAAGTAGGAAGGACGGTGACGTCTTGCACGATCATGTAAGCAAGGCATGTCAGGGGATAGCATGTTAGTTGTCGGCAACATCATCGGTACCAAGGGCGAGGGACGAAGAGAACCAGTTTCCTGCTCGTTGAACGAGGCAGACCAATAGGCAAAGTTCTCGTCCATCGGGGGTTTACCGAAATGTCATCAACAATAGTAACACGGCCTTACTGACAAGGTTGTACACCAGGGTGTTTACATAAGCAATGAACATTACTGCTTAGATCATATAAACCATGAGAACGGTTAAACAAGACAATGGAGAGGAAAAGTGATTACCAGATTTAAACTGAACAATGGAAAGGAAAATGTGTATACACACATATTTCGGGGGTATATCCTTCCCAAGGACAAGCGGAGCATGATATCCATGACAGGATAGAAAGTAGAAAACCATTTAGGTAAGGGGGAGGAATCTCATGATAGTACCCATACAACGGTGTTTGGATAATTGATAAGGAAATTTAGCATTGTGCTTCAAATGTTTTTATTGAAAATCAGAGTACCACAGACATGCTTCGATATAGCAGCGACATTGTCTTCAAGCAAAGATCGGACTTTGGATATGCAAAGGATCCATCAGGAACAACTTATAGAATAAGTCTTACAATTTCCTCAGGGAAGAATGTATAACCTTGCTAAAAAGGAAATGGTATCAACAGGTCCTCCGGCCAGGTGTGCTAGGCACGATATCACCTTACCTGGTCATATAAAGACCATTGTTATTACTCTTGGAAAAATGTTCCCACCATCATATCTGATTGAGGTTCAGATCTAATTGGTGTCGGGATACCTCAGACTCAGGATGCCTGAGAAGAAGAGGTGCAACACAATTTGACGAGATGACAATGTAAGATTCTCGGGAAATGAACTATGGAAACGAGTTCCAAGACAAGAGTTCATCATTAAACCAAGGAGAGGTGAGGAGGTGACTGATTGACTCAGCGACAATCCATTGACATTTCCAAAAAGGATGGATTTCCACAACTAGGTGAACAAGGAGATAACATTAGCCAGATCAAATGACTTAATGATGTATGCTGGAGGAAAACATACACAATTAAACATGGGTTGAAAGGTGCACTCGAAATGTGGGTTGGGTTGCACGCCCAACGTCGGAATGGCGATTGAGCAACCAACACACTAAATTGGAATTATTGTCCAATAACTCTGAAGAAATAGGGTTGCTAGAGATATTAAATTTGCACAACAGAGTTCACTCAACACCGGGACCAAGAAAAGAATGGCGATGGTGAGAAGTATCACTATACCAAGAATTTTTAAGAGGTGGTGAAATTCTCACAACATTGATGACATAAGAGATGTTAATGTTACGAGTAAAGAAGAACACTTGCTGGATGGCAGGGAACTCAAGGTATAACACCAAACACGAACAAGCTGTGTTAGTGGGAAGGCAATAAAGTGGTCGGTGATAACAAAATTCATCGAGGGCAAGGATGGTATTTCTCATCATGAATTCAATTGATATCCTAGAAGAGCTTAAAATGCTAATGATATCACAACACATTTGTTGAGAGATTTCATGAAGATGTAATCAATCAGCGACGACGTCAAGTCAAAGGAATGATGAAGCGAAAGGTTTTTGGAACCATGGGTACGACATCAACTCGGAATCCAGCTTGTTGTTTGAGGTGAACGATAAGACGAGGCAGATTGACGTGAGCTTAGCTCATCGTCGAAAGCTGTGCTCTGGGAATAAGGACCAGTTGGCGCATTTTAAAATTTAGCACAAGATGATAGCCGATCAGGCTATTGACATGATCGAGTTCAAACTCGTAAGAAATGAAGGTTACCAAGAGTTGTTTAATGGCGGTGCGATCTCGATTCAGTTATCGGTGTCTTTGGGTGTCTAATAACTCAGAGCCCGTAAAAAAATGGAATCAGTGAGAATGTAGTACTTGATGAAGAACTCATAAGAAGTTATGCAGTTCCGTGATAATCTCGAGATACCAGGGGGTAATACTCGACGACAGATCAAAGTAGAGGTTGGACCAGGGTATTGCTCTACAGAAGACAAGTGCTTAAACTTGCAGGAGAAATGGTATTTAAAGGAGAACATGGTCAGAACCACGATTGCAAAGGCCAGATCCCAAATATAAAATGAACTTATACCAAAGGAATAATTAATTTAAGAGAATCTTTAATGATAAGATCTACATCATGCCCATGGGCATGAACACAAGGTTCAAGGTCGACTCCCACTTCTCCAATGCATAATCTTTCATTCACTTCTCACTTTCGAAGAAGTTGTAGTGTTGAGATTTTATCTGGCAAAATACCAGAAGAATATTGAAAGTGCTAGTGATCGACTAGAGGGGGGTGAATAGGCGATTTTTATGAAAGTCTTCAAAACATGGAAGTTTCGAAGACAAACGATAGAAATAAACCTATTACCTTGCAGCGGAAGGTAGACTACACTAGGCAAACCATAGTCAAGTATTCAATGAAGTGAAAGCGCAATGACTAATAGCAGCTAGGCAGTAAGGATCAGGTAGGAAGATATTGTGAAGCCAATCAGAACAAGTAATCACTCAATGAAGCCAAATGGTGATGCAATCGTACAATGACTTCACAAGGACCAACAGTAAGTAAAGGGAAGGGAAGGATGAAACCAGTGACTCGTTGAAGACAATGATTTGTTGGACCAGTTCCAGTTGCTGTGACAACTGTATGTCTGGTTAGGGAGGCTGAGATTCAACTCAGAAGACCTCGTCTTCACCTTATTCCCCTTGAGCTAAGGACACCCAGTCCTCGCCCAATCACTTTGGTAAGTCTTCAAGGTAGACTTCCAAACCTTCACAGACTTTGTTCACCGGCGATCCACAATGACTCTTGGATGCTCAGAACACGACGCCTAACCGGCTGGAGGATTCACAGTCCTCAAGTGTAATAAGTCTTCAGATCACATAGAGAGGAAGACTTAAGTGATGCCTAACACTCTTTGGCTTTGGGTGGTTAGGGCTTTATCCTCACAAGGAATTCTCTCTCAAAGGCTTCGAGGTGGGTTGCTCTCAAACGACAAAAGCCGTACTCTAACTCTGAGCAGCCAACCGTTTATGGTTGTAGGGGGTGGGCTATTTATAGCCAGTAGGCAACCCGACCTGATTTGTCCGAAATGACCCTCGGTCACTAAGGAACTGACATGTGTTCCAACGGTCAGATTTCAAACACACATGGCAACTTTACTTGGGCTACAAGCAAAGCTGACTTATCCAACTCTGGACAAGATTTGCTCTCATAGTCTTCACTCGAAGACATAGGATTTTGGTTAAGCATCACTTCAATCATTCTGACTGGTTCTCTTGGCCCCCACTTAACAGTGCGGTGGTTCCTATGACTCAACAAAGAAGAAAAAGAACGATGAAAGAACTAAGTCTTCGCGCTCCATAGTCTTCATGCGATGTCTTCTCTTGTCATAGTCTTCAATGTGAATGTCTTCACATACCACCTTTGTCTTCAATGTCTTCATACATTTTTAGGGGTCATCTCTCGTAGGAAAACCGAATCAATGAGGGACTTCTACCTGTGTTATCCTGCAATTCTCACAAACACATTAGTCCCTCAACTAGGATTGTCATCAATACTCCAAAACCAACTAGGGGTGGCACTAGATGCACTTACAATCTCCCCCTTTTTGGTGATTGATGACAAACTAGTTGAAGTTTTCAACGGGGAATATAATCTGTGAAATTGTAAAGGATAGGGAATTGTCTTCATAAGTTGCAAGGGCTCCCCTGAAGTGTGCATATAAGTAATTTGCTTTTGCAATGCAAATGCACATGGTAGGTTGTACTTGTGGAGATCCTCTTCAACTTATGATGACAATTCATCATGCGTGAAAAGTATGTGAAGATAATGACATGCATAATGAAAAATGGACGTCTGCAAAATGATCTAAGTGCGGAATTTATCGTCGCACATGCGGAATTTATCATCGCATCACATAATAGCAAATAAGTAGCAGACGACCATCGAGTTTAAGTGTTACAACACAAAGAACCAAATGTATCAAAACGAGAGTTGTAAACACTAGGCAAAATATAAAGCAACCGCCCATATGGACCCGCTTGAAGACTATCAAACTCGTATGCTTCTCCCCCTTTTGTTAGTAAGGACCAAAAAGGTTTGAAGACATAGAGCGTCTACTTGTTCCCATGAGGAGTAGGTGAAGCAGCAAGGTCGTCGGTGTTGTTAGGCGGTGCAAACGAACTCGGGGAAGTGTCGATGCGTGCAGAAGGAGAGGGCGGTGAAGTAGCATCGTCTTCGTCATCGATCACTCTGGCATTCACAGTTGCCGCGGAGGAAGAGAACTTAGAGTCTTCAACAGATGGAGTTCGTCGCAGCACAGTCCTTCTTGGAGGTGTTGAGTCAAAGTTGAAGCGTTCAGAGAAGCCATCCTCATGAAGATCATTCTCAGAGCACATAAGCGTCAGGCCTTTCCATGTACGCCGACATGTTTCATGGTCAACAAAGGCATTCTTGGTGGCAAGATTGCGAATCCTGTTTACGTCCACCAAGAGGCTTTGCATTTGGCGCTTCAGCCAGTCATGATGCCTATCCTGTTTCTGATGAAGGGCAACCAGAAGCTCTCGGTCATTGAGAACACGGGATCGCTTCTTGGGCCGTTGGGAAATGGTGCTGTCAGTGGCTTCAGTGAGGGCACGGTGAGGTGCACGTGTAGTGCCAGCCAGAGGATAAACATGAGAGACTGCTTGAACTCCTTTAATGTTTTGAGAGAAGCTTTGATTCTCAGCATTCTAAAGACTAAGAGGCTCCTTGGCAGGCTCTGGATAGATGGCTTCAACTGACATATCAACGTCAGGTAGAAAGATCCGATGATTGCGAGCAGAGGGCTGATAGGTGACAGCTCAGTGTAGTTTGATCAGCCGCATAATCCTTGGAGCGTAAAACTCCAAGCCAAAGAGATCAGATCCTGATGCAGCAAGTTGGCGAATAAAGAAGTCTTGTGCATTGAAGCTTTTGCCATGAAGAATATGAAAGACCAATGTCTTCATTGCGCCTTCTAGCTTGGCATGTGGAGAATGTCCTTTGATGGGCCAGAGAATTCGCCTTATGATGTGATAGATAGTACATGACAGATACTCAAGGTCTTCAACATAGAACTCCTTAGGATATTCAGCATCTGGAGGCAAAAGCTTCATCATGCTAAGCATCTGACTCATATTGGGCTCAAGCTTGTGGAAGATGCTTTCCATAGCAGTGCTCTGAAGCTGACAACCAGGTTCATACATATCTCCTGGAGTGGGCAGGCCAGTACGCTCAATGATATCAAAGGCTTTGGATTCATGATGAACATTGCCTGTCATCCACTCAAGGACCCAAGTCTTCGGATCCCTGTTGTAGCCACGGATATGAAGAGTGGCATAGAATTGGAGCAGCAATTCTTCGTTCCCGTGCTCTTTGTCGGTGACGAATGGCAACAATCCAGACTCTTTGAAGCAATCCAAAGCTTCTTCCAAGCAAGGCAGACTAGTTATGGCTTCAGTGTCAAGACGCATATATGGGCAAATGCGACCTTGATTGTACAGAATGCATGAGTAATAACTGCACTACTGATAGCTCCAGAACCGATCAGAAGATATTCTTGCCCTTGAGTAGGGGTTCTTGGCGCTATTGAAGAAGGTGTTGTGTGCCTTGAAGCCATTGATATTGAACGATCCGGGTGTAGATGCAGTGCCTGGAAACCTGGGAAACCTTGGTATTGGCTTCTGAACCTGAGGCCTGTGCTCAACGTGATAGTCAAACTGAGGACCAGCAGCAGGCGGAGGAGTCAGAAAAGGCCAATTGACAGTGACAAGTTGGCCATAGTTGAATGCTTGCTCGATAGTGTGTGGCCTTGGTGGCGGAACAGGAGCAGTGGCATCAACAGAGGCGTCAGGCTGCGCATCTGTTGCAGTTGCATCATTGGCTTAATTGGCCTCTCGCACATTGGTTGGTGTAGGCTCCACATTTGCTTCAGCCATGACTACGTCATTGGCTTCATTTGTGTTGGTGGTGGCAGCCTCAAGATTCTCAACCTCCACTTGATGAGCTGGAGGGTCGGGCATAGACACGTTCACTTCAGGAATAGCTTCTTCAGAGTTTGGGGGTGTAGGGACACAATCTTCTTCTTGTTTGTCATTGGCTGATGCAACCGGATTGTCCTCAGCACCTTTGGCTTCAGACTCAGAGACAGTCACAGTAGGAGTGGCATCTGGAAACACTTGACGTGCAACAGATTGGTGGTGCACTTCTCCTTCTGGAACGCTCGGAAGAGGGACTTGAGACCTTGGTCCTTTGCGAAGCCTGCGTAGCGCTGGCGACGCCTGTGGAGATGGAGTTGGCTGGGCCTCAAAGTCATCCTCTTCTTGCACTGATGGGGTTGCTTGGGGAGAGCTTGGAGTGTCTTGTCTCTATGGGTGATCAGCCCACGATGCATCCTGAGTAGTTGGCGGCAGAGGTCGACCAATGCTGATGAGTTCGATGTGCGTAAGCACAGGCGATGATACCAGTTGGTGCTCGATCTGAGGAAGGAATTCATCATCTTCAACATTGTCATGGTGACCAATGTCTTCAGCAGCGGTGGGGTCAACTGCTGGAATGTCTTCAGCATCAGGAGCCTCTGTGGAAGCAGGCTCATGAACAATTAGTTGGCGCTTGTGGCGTTCAGATGCAGGGCAAACCATTGAGATAGGTTCAACAACTAAGGGCTCTGTGGGAGCAGCCCGATCCTTCTTGTTTTTGCGCTTCTTCTTAGAGGGAGCGACATCAGAAGCTTCAGGATTTTTTTCTTTTTCTGGCTTCAGCCTCGGTAGTCCTCGTCTTCTTCAGTTCTGAAGCGGTTGACCCGACCTTTGGCTTCGAGCCAGTCATGCTGCTTGGGAAGACTATGCGAGGTTCTTCCTGCCTTGAAGGTGCAGATTGGTCAGTAGAGGGCTTCTTCTTCTTTGCAGCCATTCTTGGGTCGATGCCAGGACGACCAAGAGCCTTGCGCTTCTCAGCCTCATTGTAGGCTTGCACACACTTGTCAGCCAGGCTCTTCATGCGTTCACGAGAACCTTGAGCTTCTTCACGCTTTTTGGGAAAGGCTTCCTTGAGCTCGTGCATCATAATCTTGAAGTTTTTCACATCTTGCACGCTGAGCTTGGCCATGTGCTTCTTGAACTGAGCTTTCTCATAGTCGATCTTTTGCTTCAGTTCAACGATGCGCTGAGCTAGAGATAGCTCAGAAGCAATGGTGCCATGGAAGGCGACACTGAGGCCAAGTGGAAGTTGAAGATCTTCAAAGCTGAGGTTGGGCGTGTCAAACCACTCATCAATGAAGTTATGGAGGATTGCCACATCAAAGAGAGGCAAATCATTGAAGATCTCTGCTTCTTCCTTGCTCTTGATCAGTTGCTCAAGAGCATCATCTGCAAGCTCTTCATCGCTGGACAGACCAATGGCGTCATTGCGCAGAATAGCAGCAGCAGTCAGTGCCTGATCAATTTTATTTCTCATCTCAATATTCTTGGAGATGCATGAGAGATCTTCAGACTGCACACTGTCTTCAGGAGGTGCAGTAGCCAGTGGCTTCGCCCGTAAGATTTTTGGTGCTGAGGCAGACTTTGAAGCTTTATCCTTCTTCTGCTTCTGTGGCTTCGGTGGTGCAGGTGCTTCGTCATATTCAGCATCATCTGCAGGTTGAGCCACGACTGCCCCTTGAACCATAATATGAGTGATGAGACCTTCTAGGTTGTAGAAGGGCCCAACCAGATTGGGTTCAGCTTCTCGTGTGCCATCAGCACGTGGCGCAGAGGGGCCTGGGTTGAAGTCTAATCCCAATGACTTCTTATTTTCCTTGGCAGAGTTCTATGCAAACTGATAGTTGCGCTTGAAGAGATTGTCTTCGCAACACCATAATAGAGAGGATGGGTCGGCATTAGCAGGCTGAGGTCCACGAAGCATGCATGTGTAAAAGCCTTGAGCAATAGCTTCAGACTGTGCTTTGGGCTGAAGACCTTTGTATGTGATATCTCCCCATGGTCCCTTGATGGCACTCTTCTCAGCATATTCATCGGTGACGAATCTGTACTTGAACCATTCCTCTGCCCAATGTCTTCGAATCCATTGGATCCGGTTCTTGCGTTCTCCATAGGTTTCTTCTGGATCTGACTTGTATTGCTCATATAGATCTGGTGGCAGGTCCTTAGCAGTGTTTCCACGGCGCTGTCTGCCTCCCCTCCTTGTAGATTTCTCTGTAGCCATGAACTTCAAACTGAATGGCTTCAACACGTTCAAAGGTTTCCAAGGCTTGCGCCTGTGGGTCAAACAGGAACTGGCTTCGGGAGAATTTATATGATGTTGTAAGAATCCTGCAAATGAATGTAGACTATGAGAACCAAGGGATTCTCCCACGGACATGTACCTGTGACAGCATTAAGGTGCGAGGGAAGGGGAAGAGGTCATATGCATTCTCAGAAGATTTTGAAGATAAATCAGTTTAGAAGACATTGACCTCATCATGCGAAGACATTCACTCATAGATAAAGAGTTGGTTCCAGATTTGTACGAATCCACGGATCAGTACAAGTGAGGAATCTAACTACTTTGTGAAGCATAAGTGAACATACTAGGCATATTATGAGATGCAGTATGAAATAGATCCATCTTGTGTGAATAGAAACTTCTTGTGACAGAAAGTGATGAATCTATAGGATCAAAGGGGCCGTAAAAAGAAAGTTTTATTTACCACACGAAGAACTGCTGGACGGAGTGGAAGAGGAGGCCGAGCAGTTCGATCGTCCGTGCCCTAACTTGGCGACGGAGGACACCTACGGCGACGGCGGAGAAGACGATGTCTGCGGCCGGCGTGAAGACGTCGTCGGAGAGGTCGCGGCAGCTAAGCGCTTCGTCGTCGCTGTCGTCGAGGGCTAGCAGTGGCGCTAGGGTTTGTGCAAGAGTGGAAGAAAGGATAATGACTGTGGTGAGACGTGTATTTATAGGGACAGGGACGGCACAGTGTTATTACACAGGTGCCCCTGGCGATTCACATCTGAAAGACACGTGGCCATCATGCAACATATCGGAGGTTGTTCCACGTTCCCATGCACGCCTGGATTGTCGGGTGGCCGTTCCTACTTCTCCGGGTTTCAGGTGAAGAAATTAGCATTGAAAACGGACTTAATGTTTGTCTCTGTATCTTCTGCTGACAAGGACGCAGAGAAGACATTCGACATTTTCAAGAGAATGCATATGATTTGGACAGATAGAGTTTGAGATTGAAAGCATAGAGAGGTTAGGGTCCGATCACATTCACTTAGTTCAAAAGATTCAACAAGAGGACATAGCTATAAGTGAATGCTGTAGAGGACAGAACACTAGTATATATATATATATATATATATATATATATAGGGTCGCGCTATTCATCACCCTGGTTGAGGAATAGTTATTCTTCACGCCCCTCTATTTTACCATCAATGCACCATAATTTTACATTCCGTAAGTTTTGTCTTATTTCCGACGTAAAAAGAGACCGTAAGAAAATATATAGTCGCCGTAAAAAATATTTTATATTATGTAAAATTACAAACGTAAAAACATAGTCTAAAATACACATAAAGTACAAATTTTCTTGTCTTATGACCTATATTTTTATTTTCTTATGTCAAATTTTACGTAGTGAATCAATAGGAATGTAACTATTTGAATTCTAAACGTAATTTAATTATGAAATGATCGTAAGATTACCTCAGGTGAAGAATAACTTATTCTGCACCCTGGATGATGAATAGTAACACTATATATATATATATATATATATATATATATATATATGAGAAAGACAATCAAATCAACATAGTGACGATAATCATGAAGACAAGTTGAAAATGAAGACAAACAAAATGTGAAGACATAGCAAATGTAACGCCTTAGGTAAAACACTTCAAACAGAAGAATTTGGTGGTGGCGTTACCCACCGTATAGGAAGTATTAGACCCAGACACGACGCACAATTACCGTGGCGCTCCAAAGTCAAATTCCACATTAATGTATTCACACTTAGAATGTAAGTCTTCATTGATTGAAGATATACTTTACTTCGTGTGTTGCACATCTAAGTCATCAATATGCGTAAGTGTTAGGATGTGTGCCTGATCATAGGACATTTGAGGATTCCAAGATATTTAGCTCACATCGTAACTTGCAAAATCTCTTTTCATCCAAGGGCTTGGTGAAGATATCTGCCAATTGCTCTTCAGTGTTGACGTGTATGATATCAATATCTTCCTTCACAACATGATCTCTAAGAAAGTGATGACGAATTTCAATGTGCTTTGTCTTCGAGTGCTGAACTGGGTTGTTGGCGATCTTGATGGCGCTTTCATTGTCACAGTAGAGTGGCACTTGCTTCAGATGAATGCCATAGTCTTTGAGTGTTTGCTTCATCCACAAAAGGTGAGCGCAGCAAGATCCAGCAGCAATGTATTCAGATTCAGCAGTGGAGAGAGATACACAGTTCTGCTTCTTTGAAGACCAACATACAAGTGATCGACCCAGAAAATGACATGTGCCTGATGTAGACTTGCGATCCACCTTGTCACCAGCATAATCAGCATCCGAGAATCCAACCAGATCAAACTCTGAGCCCTTTGGATACCATAATCCTAGTGTTGGGGTGTAAGCCAAATATCGAAGAATTCGCTTCACAGCTAAGTGATGCGATTCCTTTGGTGCCGCTTGGAATCGAGCACACATGCAAACACTAAGCATAATATCTGGCCTAGATGCACATAGATAAAGTAAAGAACCAATCATGGAGCGGCATACCTTTTGATCGAACTCTTTACCATTATCATCGGGACCCAGATGATGTTAGGCTGGCATTGGCGTCGTGAAGCCTTTGCAGTCTTGCATCCCAAATTTCCTCCGGCAATCTTTGAGGTACTTCTCTTGAGATATGAAGATGCCGTTGCGTTGCTGACATATTTGAAGACCAAGGAAGAACTTCAGCTCACCCATCATGGACATCTGATATTGCTCTTGCATCATATATCCAAACTCTTCACTGTATTTCTGATTGGTGCAGCCGAAGATAATGTCATCCACATATATTTGGCACACAAACAGTTCACCATCATATGTCTTCGTGAAGAGAGTGGGGTCGAGGGAACCAGGTTTGAAGCCTTTGCTCTTCAGGAAGTCTTTGAGTGTGTCATACCAAGCCCGAGGGGCTTGTTTGAGGCCATACAGTGCCTTGTTGAGCTTGTACACCATGTTAGGATGTTTTGGATCTTCAAAGCCAGACGGTTGTGCAACATACACTTCTTCTTCAATCTTGCCATTGAGAAAAGCGCTCTTCACATCCATTTGATATAGAAGAATGTTATGATGATTTGCATAGGCCAGCAGTATGCGTATGGCTTCAAGTATAGCCACAGGAGCAAATGTTTCATCGAAGTCAATCCCTTCAACTTGAGTGTATCCTTGAGCAACGAGACGAGCTTTGTTTCTGACAACTTGACCATGCTCATCTTGCTTGTTGCGATATATCCATTTGGTGCCTATTATATTGTGCTTGCGAGGATCAGGACGCTTAACCAGTTCCCATACATTATTCAGCTCAAACTGTTGAAGCTCTTCTTGCATAAATCCATTCAGGTTCCATGAAGGCTTCTTCAACTTTCTTGGGTTCAGATATTGAGACGAATGCGAAGTTCCCACAGAAATTTTCTAGCTGTGTTTCCCTTGAACGAGTGAGTGGACCTGGTGCATTGATGCTATCAATTATTCTCTCAATCTGTACTTCATTTGCAACACGAGGATGTACAAGACGAAGATTTTGCTCTTGCTGATCATTGTCATCGTTAGAAGGAATGTCTTCAGGCTGAGCATTGTCTTCAGGTTGATCAGGTGCGGAGATGATAAGTTCCTCTTCAGGCTGAGCTTCAGAAGGTATGATTTCTCCAGTTCCCATAAGTTTGATTGATTCACTAGATGGAACTTCATCTAGCACATTGGGCAGGTACTCTCTTTGTGAGCCGCTAGTCTCATCGAACAGCACATCCACTGTTTCAACCACTTTATAGTGAAAAAGGTTGAAGACCCTGTAGGAGTGCGAGTCCTTTCCATATCCAATCATAAAGCCTTCGTGTGCTTTTGGTGCAAATTTTGAAGTGTGATGTGGATCCTTGATCCAGCACCTGGCACCAAATACTCTGAAGTAACTGACATTTGGCTTCTTGCCAGTAAGGAGCTCATAGGATGTCTTGTTCAGAAGCTTGTGAAGATAAACACGGTTGATGATATGGCATGCAGTATCAATGGCTTCAGGCCAGAATTTTCTTGGAGTCTTGTATTCATCAAGCATCATCCGAGCCATCTCAATAAGTGTTCTGTTCTTGCGTTCAACAACGCCATTCTTTTGTGGCGTGTACGGAGCTGAGAATTCATGTGTGATGCCCAAAGTATCAAGATATGTATCCAGGCCAGTGTTCTTGAGTTCAGTGCCATTGTCACTTCTGATGTGCTTTATCTTGACGCCATAGTTGTTCATTGCTCGATTGGCGAAGCGTCTGAAGACATCCTGCACTTCAGTCTTGTAGAGGATTATATGCACCCAAGTATATCTTGAATAATCATCAACAATGACAAAGCCATAGAGACAAGTAGTAGTAGTAAGAGTTGAGTAATGAGTGGGACCAAAAAGGTCCATGTGGAGCAGTTCGAAGGGTTGAGTCGTTGTCATGATTGTCTTCGAGGGATGCTTGGCCCTCGTCATCTTTCCTGCTTCACAGGCACCGCATAAGTGATCCTTCTTGAACTTGACGCCCTTGATGCCTATGACATGCTTCTTCCTTGCAAGGATGTGGAGGTTCCTCATGCCAGCATGCCCTAGCCTCCGATGCCAGAGCCAACATTCAGAAGCTTTTGCTAGAAGACATACTGCAAGTTGTGGACCTGCTGAGAAATCTACCACGTACAAATCATCTTTCCGATACCCTTCAAACACTAGAGACTTGTCAGATTCCATTAGAACAAGGCAACGATATTTTCCAAACATCACAATCATGTTTAAATCGCAAAGCATTGAGACAGACATTAAGTTGGAACCAAGGGATTCAACAAGCATGACTTTATCCATGTGTAGATCCTTTGAGATTGCAACTCTACCTAGACCCAATACCTTGCTTTTACCAGTGTCAGCAAATTTGATGTGACTTTTATCAGATGGACGTAAGGTTGAGTCCATGAGAAGGCTTCGCTTGCCAGTCATGTGATTGGTACACCCACTATCAATAATCCATTCTGAAGCAGCTGGTGTCGTACCCTACAGTGCAGTTAGGGGGATATGCTTCACGAAGAGAATTGTGAAGCAAAAACATTTGACGAGCCAGTGGATTATGAAAGCTTAGATCGAGATTAGGACTGATAGGGCAAGTAGCAAGCGAATCAGGAACAAAGTACATAATAAGACCATTTGGGCATTTGATCTTGTGCCCTACAAGATGTTTAAGGTCCCCAGCAATAGTGTCAGACGATTTTGGTTTTCGGCTGGAGACCTTTCCCTGGAAAAGAGAGTTAAGCTTTCTTAGCCACCCACATCTTCAAGGGTGGCTTCGAAGCAATGAGTCTAAGTGCAACATCTGAGAACTTTGGCTTTGGAGCCCTCGCAAAAAGTCTTGCAGGTGGACAATAGTACTCATAAGAATAAGCAGAATAGTTCTTGGTCTTATGAACATGGCGGTTTGATGAACCGCGCTCATATTCTTCTTCAATACATTTAAGACATGGTGGTTCAAATCCTTCCCGAGCTGAACTGATCTGTTCGGCGCGAAGTGACTCGTTTTCCTTTTGAAGATCTTCATGAGCCGCTCTCAATTTCTCAAGATCTTGCTTCCTTTGAAGATAATCATAGGAAAGCTTTTCATGAGTTGTTGAGAGTGTTTCATGACGACTTTCAAGTTCCTCATACTTAACGTGAAGATTTTTTATGTCTTCAATTAAGGACTGAGATCGAGTCATTTCAGCGTCTAACAGATCATCGCTTTTGTCTAACAGTTTTTGAATATGTTCCATAGCTTTCTGTTTTTCAGTTGCAATTTTAGCAAGTGTTTTGTAGCTGGGTTTGGAACCACAATCAGAGTCATCGTCACTAGATGTTTGATAGTGAGTAGTGCGTGTGTTTACCTTGGGACCGCGTGCCATGAAGCAGTAGGAAGGAGCGTAGTAGTCCTTGTCATTTGCATCGGTGTCGGTGATGAAGTCATTGTCTTCAGTGTTGAAGATGGACTTGGCAACGTATGCTGTAGCCAGACTGGCAATGCCAGAATCGGAGTCCTCCTCAGACTCCACCTCCGCCTCCTCAGAAGCGGACTCCTCCTTTGAATCCATTTCCTTGCCAACAAACGCACGTGCCTTGCCAGATGAGCTCTTCTTGTGTGATGAAGACTTTGAGGAAGACTTGGAAGAATACTTTGAGTATTTCTTCTTCTTCTTGTCGTCAGAGTCATACTCCTTGCTCTTCTTCTTCTTCTTCTTCTTCTTCTTGTTCTCATTGTCCCACTGCGGACACTTAGAGATGTAGTGGCTAGGTTTCTTGCACTTGTGGCATGTTCTCTTCTTGTAGTCATGAGCAGAAGCTTCATCATTCCTTGAGCTTGATCGTGAAGACTTTCTAAAGCCTTTCTTCTTGGTAAATTTTTGGAACTTCTTCACAAGCATAGCAAGCTCCTTTCCAATGTCTTCAGGATCATCAGAACTGCTTTCAGATTCTTCTTCAGATGAGGAGACAGCTTTTGCCTTCAAGGCCCGAGTTCACCCATAGTTGGGACCGTAGATGTCTCTTTTCTCAGAAAGCTGAAACTCGTGTGTGCTGAGCCTCTCAAGTATGTCAGATGGATCGAGTGTCTTGAAGTTAGGACGTTCTTGAATCATCAGGGCTAGGGTGTCAAACGAGCTGTCAAGTGATCTCAGGAGTGTCTTGACGACTTCATGGTTGGTGATCTCAGTAGCGCCGAGGGCTTGAAGCTCATTTGTGATGTCAGTGAGTCGATCAAACGTGAGCTGGACATTCTCATTGTCATTTCTCTTGAAGCGGTTGAAGAGGTTGCGAAGGACACTGATTCTCTGGTCTCTCTGGGTTGAGACGCCTTCGTTGACCTTGGAGAGCCAGTCCCAGACTAGCTTAGATGTTTCCAAAGCACTCACGCGGCCATACTGTCCTTTGGTCAGATGACCACAGATGATGTTCTTGGTAGTAGAGTCCACTTGAACAAACTTCTTGACACCAGCAGCGGTGACACCTTCTCCAGCCTTGGGAACACCATTCTTGACGACATACCATAGGTCGACATCAATGGCTTCAAGATGCATGCACATCTTATTCTTCTAGTAGGGATATTCAGTTCCATCGAAGACGGGGCAAGCAGCAGAGACCTTAATTATCCCTGCAGTCGACATAGCTAAAACTCCAGGTGGTTAAACCGAATCACATAGATCAAGGGAGTACCTTGCTCTGATACCAATTGAAAGTGCTAGTGATCGACTAGAGGGGGGGGTGAATAGGCGATTTTTATGAAAGTCTTCAAAACATGGACGTTTTGAAGACAAACGATAGAAATAAACCTATTACCATGCAGCGGAAGGTAGACTACACTAGGCAAACCATAGTCAAGTATTCAATGAAGTGAAAGCGCAATGACTAATAGCAGCTAGGCAGTAAGGATCAGGTAGGAAGATATTGTGAAGCCAATCAGAACAAGTAATCACTCAGCAAAGCAAAATGGTGATGCAATCGTACAATGACTTCACAAGGACCAACAGTAAGTAAAGGGAAGGGAAGGATGAAACTAGTGACTCGTTGAGGACAATGATTTGTTGGACTAGTTCCAGTTGCTGTGACAACTGTACGTCTGGTTAGGGAGGCTGAGATACAACTCAGAAGACCTCGTCTTCACCTTATTCCCCTTGAGCTAAGGACACCGAGTCCTCGCCCAATCACTCTGGTAAGTCTTCAAGGTAGACTTCCAAACCTTCACAGACTTCATTCACCGGCGATCCACAATGACTCTTGGATGCTCAGAACACGACGCCTAACCGGCTGGAGGATTCACAGTCCTCAAGTGTAATAAGTCTTCAGATCACACAGACAGGAAGACTTAAGTGATGCCTAACACTCTTTGGCTCTGGGTGGTTAGGGCTTTATCCTCGCAAGGAATTCTCTCTCAAAGGCTTCGAGGTGGGTTGCTCTCAAACGACAAAAGCCGTACTCTAACTCTGAGCAGCCAACCATTTATGGTTGTAGGGGGTGGGCTATTTATAGCCACTAGGCAACCCGACCTGATTTGTCCGAAATGACCCTCGGTCACTAAGGAACTGACACGTGTTCCAACAGTCATATTTCAAACACACATGGCAACTTTACTTGGGCTAGAAGCAAAGCTGACTTATCCAACTCTGGACAAGATTTGCTCTCATAGTCTTCACTCGAAGACATAGGATTTTGGTTAAGCATCACTTCAGTCATTCTGACTGGTTCTCTTGGACCCCACTTAACAATGCGGTGGTTCCTATGACTCAACAAAGAAGAAAAAGAACGACGAAATAACTAAGTGTTCGCGCTCCATAGTCTTCATGCGATGTCTTCTCTTGTCATAGTCTTCAATGTGAATGTCTTCACGTACCACCTTTGTCTTCAATGTCTTCATACATTTTTAGGGGTCATCTCTCATAGGAAAACCGAATCAATGAGGGACTTCTACCTGTGTTATCCTGCAATTCTCACAAACACATTAGTCCCTCAACTAGGTTTGTCGTAAATACTCCAAAACCAACTAGGTGTGGCACTAGATGCACTTACAAATATGACTCGTGAAAACTCTCGGGTTCGCACAGATTAAGGAAGGCATAGGTTCAACCCATCAGGACATCTTAGAAACATATACCGCAAGTTTTGAGAGTAATTATCGCCAACTCGAAAGCAGAGCATGGTTGGCCAAACAGGGAATAGGATTTACCAGTGGCATTATGTATCAGGGAAAGAACTCCTCGAGGGTTTTGTATACGAAGGAAACTGTCGAATGATAATTCAACAAAGGACACAACGGTCCATAATGAAGTTTATGTGAGCATCGGCTCACAATCAGAGGAGGAAACAATGCAAAGGCACTGGATTATAGAAACAATTGACTAATTCAAAGCTCAATTGCAAAGGATTTATGATTTCCAATTCAAGGGATCAGAAGAAAACACTCTGATTAAGGATGGAATAGTTGAATAGACTTAGGGGTACAACTGACAGCAATTTAATTGGTTGAGAACCAGCTCATGTTCAAACTGACACTGAGCCGGAAGGATGAATTCTAGGATTCGATTGAGGGATGCGAGCATCCTCAACATATTGAATCAATAGACTTAAAATGATAAAGACAATGGATGCCAATAATATTACGAGGCTTATGGGATTAACCATAATGCACGCAAGCAAGAATTTCAAGAGCAATAGGCTGCTCAGGATTTTTGGAAGATCGAATGGTATTTTGAAGTCTTTTGTGAAACACATGAACAACTCGGAATGAGCGGATACTCGATAAGTGCGAGGAATTACCCGTAGGGGTATTCATGCGGCAAAGATCTATAAGGCAGTAGGCACAAAATATTCTCGGAACAAGACCAACTGGGAATAAAAGTAAGAACGACAAGTGTATGAATTTATCCATAGGGGTATTTCGGTGGTAGGGAATTGCAAAAGCAACGGGCACAAAGTCTCAAAAGAGTATCGGAGAGTAACTTCGAAATCTTCTGGTGTAGCTGGCGATCATTTGGACTGAAGGGGCTCTCCAGGAGAAAGTGTTCTCGAGAACCTAAAGTTAGATTTTAAAAAATCATTTAACCCGAATAGAAGAGAGATCAGAATCCCAGAGTATAGACGAGGAATAAAAGATCCTAATACCACCCAATGGCGACGTGGGCCCATGGGCCACACAACCATGTTAGTAAAAACTTTTTCAATGACTAGACTCAACTTCGGCCAAGGAGTGTGGAAGGGGGATTCCTACAGACAGTCGGCTCTGATACCAACTTGTGACACCCCTGATTCAATCGTACACTAATCATACACGCAAATGTGTACGATCAAGATCAGGGACTCACGGGAAGATATCACAACACAACTCTAAAAGTAAAATAAAGTCATACAAGCATCATAATACAAGCCAGGGGCCTCGAGGGCTCGAATACAAGTGCTCGATCATAGACGAGTCAGCAAAAGCAACAATATCTGAGTACAGACATAAGTTAAACAAGTTTGCCTTAAGAAGGCTAGCACAAACTGGGATACAAATCGAAAGAAGCGCAGGCCTCCTGCCTGGGATCCTCCTAAACTACTCCTGGTCGTCGTCAGCGGGCTGCACATAGTAGTAGGCACCTCTGGTGTAGTAGGAGTCGTCGTCGACGATGGCGTCTGGCTCCTGGGCTCCGACATCTGGTTGCGACAACCAGAAAGAAAGGATAGGGGGAAAAGGGGGGAAGAAAGCAACCGTGAGTACTCATCCAAAGTACTCGCAAGCAAGGAGCTACACTACATATGCATGGGTATATGTGTAAAGGGCCATATCAGTGGACTGAACTACAAAATGCCAGAATAAGAGGGGGATATCTAATCATGTTGAAGACTATGCTTCTAGCAGCCTCCGTCCTGCAGCATGTAGAAGAGAGTAGACTGAAGTCCTCCAAGTAGCATCGCATAGCATAATCCTACCCGGCGATCCCCTCCTCGTCACCCTGTTAGAGAGTGATCACCGGGTTATATCTGGCACTTGGAAGGGTGTGTTTTATTAAGTATCCGGTTCTAGTTGTCATATGGTCAAGGTACAACTCCAAGTCGTCCTGTTACCGAAGATCACGGCTATTCGAATAGATAAACTTCCCTGCAGGTGTGCACCACATTACCCGACACGCTCGATCCCTCTGGCCGGGCACACTTTCCAGGGTCATGTCCGGCCTCGGGAGATCAACACGTCATAGCCCCACCTAGACTCAATAGAGAGGTCAGCACGCCGGTCTAAATTCTATGCGCGCAGGCGTCTAGGCCCATCACCCATTGCACACCTGCACGTTGCGTACGCGGCCAGAAGCAGACCTAGCCTAGCAGGCGTTCCAGTCCAATCTGGCGCGCGCCGCTCAGTCTCTGATGTCAAAAAGAGCTTCGGCTGATACCATGACGACGGTTGCCCATATCTTGTCCCACGTGGCGGTTGGTGCGTATAAGGTCAATGATCCAACTCAGATAAAATACCAAGATCTCGTTAAGCATGTTAAGTATCCGCGAACGCCGACCAGGGCCAGGCCCACCTCTCTCTTAGGTGGTCTCAACCTGCCCTATCGCTCCGCCACAAAGTAACAGTCGGGGGCCGTCGGGAACCCAGGCCCACCTCTACCGGGATGGAGCCACCTGTCCCTTCAGCCCCCATCTACGAACAGTATCACAAGTAATGTAACAGTATAAAGTATATAGCATATGCCCGTGATCAACTCTCGAAGTGATCACGGCCCAGTAGTATAGCATGGCAGACGGACAAGAGTGTAGGGCCACTGATGGAACACTAGCATCCTATACTAAGCAGTAGGATAGCAGGTAAGGGTAACAACTGTAGCAACAATGACATGCTATGCATCAGAATAGGATTAACCGAAAGCAGTAACATGCTACACTACTCTAATGCAAGCAGTATAGAGAAGGAATAGGCGATATCTGGTGATCAAGGGGGGGGGCTTACCTGGTTGCTCTGGCAAGAAGGATAGGTCATCAACACCGTAGTCGTACTGGGGGTCACCGGCAGTCTCGGGGTCTACCAGAAAGAAGTAACGGAGGGGGAACACAATATATAATAGAGAAATCAAAGCAACACAAAGCATAACATGGCAATACGCAGTGCTAGGGGTGACCTAACACAATAGTGGTGATACCTGTGAAGGGGGGAAACATCTGGGGAAGTATCCCCGGTGTTCTGCATTTTCGGACAGATGAACCGGATGGGGAAATTTACGTGTTCGCTATGCTAGGGATGCGTGGCGGACGAACGGGCTGTGTAACCGGATTCGTCTTGTCGTTTTGAGCAACTTTCATGTACAAAGTTTTTCCATCCGAGCTACGGTTTATTTTATATTAATTTTCTAAAGTTTTAATTATTTTTAGAATTTATTTAATTATTTTAAAGCAACATTATCCAGAACAGTGCTTGCTGACGTCATGATGACGTAAGCATGACGCCAGTAGTCAACAGGGCGTTGACTGGGTCAACTGACGTGTGGGTCCCGCATGTCATTCACTGTTAGTTAATTATTCACAGTTAATTAGGTGAACTAGTTAATTAGGCTAATCTAATTAGGATTAATTAATTTAATTAATTAATTAGTATATTTATTTTTATTTTTATGTAGTTTCTAAAAATCCTTTTTTAATTAAACGTTTTAGGGCTGGGCCCCACGTGTCATTGGCACTGGGCCAAAGCGGGCTAACGACGCGGGTTAACGGGGAAGAGCCCGTTTGGGCGCCTGCCAAGGCTAGCCACGGGGCAGGGCTTGGCGAGCGGCGCCGGCGAGCCAGGGCCAAGGAGGCGCATCGGTGAGCGGGGAGAAGGCCAAGGGCGGTGCGGCGGTGGGAGCGCCGCAGCTAGAGGCACGGTCGGGTGGGCGAGCACGCGCAGCGGGATGCAGGGGGGCGGCGCAGTGGGCGTGGCCGTGGTGCGGGATGGAGGGCGCCGGCGAGCGGGTGGCCTAGCGCGTGGATGCGGCCGGTGGAAGCAGCAGAAGGGGGAGTGGGGAGCGCGCGGCCGTTGCGGGCTCTGCAGCGAGCGCGGTCCAGTGGCACGGGGCGTGGCGGGCGCAGTGGGACGGCGAGCGCATGGCGGCGTCCGACATGGGAGGAGGGAGTGCGAGGAGAGGAAGGTGCTCATGGCGGGGCCGTAGGGTACTGGGAGTGGGCTCAAGGAGGTCCAGCGAGGCGGCACCGGCGATGGAGAGGACGGCGTGCGACGGGGCGGCGCCGGTGCGGTGGCTCCGGCGAGCGGTGAACGGGGTGCCGGGGTCGAGGGTGCCGGCAACATCGGGGCGGCCCCCTCCCGATCCAGATCGGGCAGAGGGGGCGAGGGAGAGCGGGGTTAGCGAGGAGAAGGTCGAGGACGACCTGTCCGGCGGGGAGGCGGCACCGGCGATCCGCGTTGGGGGCGCGCGGCAGCGTTCGGTTCTGGCCGATCCAGATCGAGTGGAGA
>NC_041382.1:746291578-746305838 GCF_002162155.2 Triticum dicoccoides | reverse complement strand
GGTCGGGTGGGGGTTAGTGGGGGGAGTGGGTGGCCTGTTGGGCCGGCCAGGCGGCCTGGTGGCCTGCGGGGCCGAAGCCTAGTGAGGGAGGGGGGTTCCTTTTTATTTTATTTTTTGCTTCTCTCTTTCTTTTTAGTTATTTTTCTTTCTGTTTTATTAAACTTTAGTTTTTATACAATAAAAAAGTTGTATCAAAAATAGTATTAATAAATATGCCACTGCCATGATTAATTTACGATTAATTTGGCACCTAAAACAATTTAGTTTGAAATTGTTTATTATTTTAGAAGCATTTAAATAATTGTTCTTGCTAAGTTTTATTCATTTTAGAGTATTTAAACATTTTATAAAAGTAGGGTTTCTCCACCATAATTACCTTTGCAATATTTGGTTCACTCCGAACACTCTAGTTTTAATATTTGAAAACTTTTATTGTTTGCTTGATTTCGAATTTGAATTTGAATCAGTTTCGAACTAACGCAAGATTAGCAACAGTAATCGAAGTGACGTGGCATCGTTAGGAGAGAATTATTGTAGCTTAATTATCTGGGCGTCACATCCAGCCACCACACACTTCTTCCTCCAAAAAAATATCACCAACCAGCTCAAGCACGAGTTCTAGCTCATTTTGCTGTGATTTTCGATCTCCTAGCTCAAAGCACCTCTCACAAAACTGCTTTAGGGGATTGTTCCATGGTATGTGAATCCTCCAATGGTCCAATTAGTTTTTGTTCTAGTCCTTTATTTATTGCAAATTTTTGCTGCTTAGGTGACCAAGTTCTTGAGCTTGCATGTCAAATTTGTTTGGTCCCAAGTAGTTCTAATGCATGATATAGTCTCTAGGCACTTGCAGGAGTAGTTGCTATCAATTTTGTTGAGCTTGGTTCACTTTTTATTTGAAGTTACTAAAAATTTCAGAAAATGATGAAGAGATTTTTGAGGGGTTCTTCGAGCCGAAGCTCGAAGGATAAGCAAAGTGAAGAAGAAGAGAGGCCCAAGTATAATCTCCCTCGCACTGCGGAGGTTCGGCCGTGTGAATGGCCTTGTGATGATTTCTTGAGAGCAGCCGGGATTTATGATGATTTTTATGAATTGGCTGAGAATGCAGGCCTCACCGACTTCCTCCGCGACCAACGTGAATAGTACCTCTTACTCACTAATATATTTGTGCAAAATTTTCATTTCCATGCTAGGAGGTCACCACCTTCGGTGGATTTTTATTTATATGATGAGTATAAGGAGATGCCCCTCTCTGAATTTTGTGAGGTTTGCAAATTGCCCTCTTCGGGAAGCGTAGAGGAACCACATCATGACGATGTTGAGGGGTTTATTGATACAATTGATGTGGGGGAAACTAGGAAAGTTTCTGATGCAAGAATTACTAGCATACATTTTCCTGTTTTACGTTACTTTGCATTATTTGCTAGTAGATGCTTAATTGGTCGCGGAACCTGTGGCAACCTAAGTGCCCCTGATATCGTTATTTTGTGCCATGACTTGTTTCGTGATGACTCATTTAGTATGGGCGCTATTGTTGCAAAGCGGTTAAATCTTAACCGTACTAAGGGCCCCATCTTGGGAGGCATTTTCGCCTCGCACCTCGCTGCATACTTTAACATACCTATTAGGCATTATGAGAAAGAAGAAAAATTGTTGCCTACTGTTCTTCTAGATTACAAGAGTATGGTTGCACATGATTTCATTGTTAAGAACAGGAAAAAGGAGCTTAACTATAGACAGTTATTTGATACAAATCACCCTGAGACTATTACCTTGCCTGCTCCTTCCTTGTTTGATTTATCTGCAGGCGAGTACCTTGTTCCGTTGGAGGCCATTCACGCCTACCGGAACCCTACATCAGCTACAGAGCCAGATCTGAAACCATAATTTGTTCCCCCACGCCAGTCTGTTTATCGGTGGGATTCGGAGGAGGTTACCAACCTGTGGCAACCCGAGGCTTCATCTCAGTACGACCCCAACTATAACTTTGGATATCCGCCAGGCCAGCCGTGGCAATAGACCAACTTAGGCCAAAAGCCTAAGCTTGGGGGAGTACGTATTTGTCACTGACATTATATTCATGTTCACACACTCATTGCTAGTTGTCGGTGCTCATACTTTTTCATTGTATTACCCATGCTAGTTTATTTTCTTTTTCTTGCTTTCTTCTTGTGTGTTTGAAAAACTTTAAGAAAAACAAAAAAAATTAGTAGTAGCTTTTAGCTAGTTTACTTTCTTGCTTGTAGTAGTAATAATTAAAAGAAAAACCAAAAAGATTTCTCGTTCTTCTCTTGTTTGTCGGGAGGTTTCCCGTGTAAATAGTTTTATTTCTTTTCTTTTCTTTGGAGGTCGAAAGGAGAAGACCATGATTAAATGTTGAAGTGGCTCTTATATGCATTATTGTTGATTTAACCAAGAGCCCATGTTGCCTTGTCTTCTCCTGTTTATTGAATGCCTTCAGATTCCAGCTTAGGCCGATGCACATGCACTATTATTATTATACACAATGTTCGGTCGTGCAAGTGAAAGGCAATAATGACGATATATGATGGACTGGTTGAGATGAGAGAAGCTGGTATGAACTCGACCTCTCTTGTTTTTGTAAATACGATTAGTTCATCGTTCCTGATTCAGCCTATTATGAATAAACATGTTTGCAATGACAATTAGAGATTATAGTTGCTTATGCCATGCTTAATTAGATAGGAGTTTATAATGGTTTATCTTGCGTGCCAACATGCAATTAAAATGGTTGTGATGTGGTATGATAGGGTAGTATCTTCCTTTGAATGATTCAAATGACTTGACTTGGCACATGTTCACACATGTAGTTGAAACAAAATCAACATAGTCTCCATGATATTTATATTCATGGTGGATTATATCCTACTCATGCTTGCAGTCAATGTTTATTAATTTTAATGCATGTTCATGACTGTTGTCGCTCTCTAGTTGGTCGCTTCCCAGTCTTTTTCTAGCCATCACTTGTACTAAGCGGGAATACTGCTTGTGCATCCAATCCCTTAAACCCCAAAGTTATTCCATTTTAGTCCACCATACCTTCCTATATGCGGTATCTACCTGCCGTTCCAAGTAAATTTGTATGTGCCAAACTCTAAACCTTCAAATGAAATTCTGCTTTGTATGCTCGAATAGCTCATGTATCAACTAGGGCTGTCTGTATCTTCCATGCTAGGCGGGTTATTCTCAAGAGGAGTGGACTCCGCTCCTCACTCACGAGAAAATGGTGGTCACCGGGATGCCCAGTCCCATGCTTTATGCAAATCAAATCAAAATAATTGTAAACAAAACTCCCCCAGGGTTGTGATACGTCCATTTTGCATCATGCTTTTATATCGATATTTATTGCATTATGGGCTGTTTATATGCGTTATGTCACAATAATTATGGCTATTCTCTCTTATTTTACAAGGTTTACATAAGGAGGGAGAATGCCGGCAGCTGGAATTTAGGGCTGGAAAAGGAGCAAATATTAGAGACCTATTCTGCACTACTCCAAAAGTCATGAAACTCCACGGAACATCTAGTTAAAAATAATGAAAAATCCTTGCCAAAGATGAAGACCAGGGGCCCACACCCTATCCACGAGGGTGGGGGCGCCCCCCCTAGGGCGCGCCCCTTACCTCATGGGCCCCCTGGTGGCTCTCCGATGCCCATCTTCTGCTATATGAGGTCTTTCGATGAGGAAAAAATAATAAGCAACCTTTCGGGACGAAACTCCGCCGCCACGAGGCGAAACCTTGGCGGAACCAATCTAGGGCTCCAGAGAGCTGTTCTGCCGGGGACACTTCCCTACGGGAGGGGGAAATCATCGCCATCGTCATCACCAACGCTCCTTTCATCGGGAGAGGGCAATCTCCATCAACATCTTCACCAGCACCATCTTATCTCAAAACCCTAGTTCATCTCTTGTATCCAATTCTTGTCTCCAAGTCCGGGATTGGTACTAGTAGGTTGCTAGTAGTGTTGATTACTCCTTGTAGTTGATGCTAGTTGGTTTATTTGGTGGAAGATCATATGTTCAGATCCTTTATGCATATTATTACCCCTCTGATTATGAACATGAATATGCTTTGTGAGTAGTTACGTTTGTTCCTGAGGACATGGGAGAAGTCTTGCTATTAGTAGTCATGTGAATTTGGTATTCGTTCGATATTTTGATGAGATGTATGTTGTCTAGCCTCTAGTGGTGTTATGTGAACGTCGACTACATAACACTTCACCATTATTTGGGCCTAGAGGAAGGCATTGGGAAGTAATAAGTAGATGATGGGTTGCTAGAGTGACAGAAGCTTAAACCCTAGTTTATGCGTTGCTTCATAAGGGGCTGATTTGGATCCATATGTTTCATGCTATGGTTAGGTTTACCTTAATACTTTTGTTGTAGTTGCGGATGCTTGCAATAGAGGTTAATCATAAGTGGGATGCTTGTTCAAGTAAGAACAACACCCAAGCACCGGTCCACCCACATATCAAATTATCAAAGTACCGAACGCGAATCATATGAACGTGATGAAAACTAGCTTGACGATATTCCCATGTGTCCTCGGGAGCGCTTTTCCTTATATAAGAGTTTGTCCAGGCTTTTCCTTTGCTACAAAAAGGATTGGGCCACCTTGATGCACTTTATTTACTTTTTTTACTTGTTGCTCGTTACAAATTATCTTATCACAAAACTATCTGTCACCACTTATTTCAGTACTTGCAGAGAATACCTTGCTGAAAACCACTTATCGTTTCCTTTTGCTCCTTGTTCGGTTTGACACTCTTACTTATCGAAAGGACTACGATAGATCCCCTATACTTGTGGGTCATTAGGTTGTTGTTAGTTGGAGGCACCCGTTGTTTCGGACAAGCCATGGATTGATGCTTGTTGGTGGAGGGGGAGTATAAACTTTACCATTCTGTTTGGGAACCGCCTCTAATGTGTGTAGCATGGAAGATATCGCCATCTCTTGGTTGTTATGTTGACAATAAAAGTATGCTGCTCAAAATATTATTTATCTCTATTTCAAAAATCGAGCTCTGGCACCTCTACAAATCCCTGCTTCCCTCTGTGAAGGGCCTATCCATTTACTTTTATGTTGAGTCATCACCCTCTTATTAGAAAGCACCAGCTGGAGAGCACCGCTGTCATTTGCATCCATTATTGTTAATTTATATTGGGTATGGCTATGACTGGATCTCTTTTACCATGAATTACAATGTCTAGTCAGTCCATGATCTTTAAAGGTGCTCTGCATTTATGTTTTGTGGTCTCAGAAAGGGCTAGCGAGATACCATCTTGTTATATCATATCATGATTATTTTGAGAAAGTGATGTCATCCAAGATTTATTATTATTGCTCGCTAGTTGATTATGCCATTGATATGAGTAAACATGAGACCTAAATGTTATTGTGAATATGGATAGTTCATAATCTTTGCTGAAAACTTGAATGCTGGCTTTACATATTTACAACAACAATAGCAAACAGAGTTTGTAAAAGTTTTTCTTTATCACTTTTAGTTTATCAAATGAATTGCTTGAGGACAAGCAAATGTTTAAGCTTGGGGGAGTTGATACGTCTCCGTCGTATCTACTTTTCCAAACACTTTTGCCCTTGTTTTGGACTCTAACTTGCATGATTTGAATGAAACTAACCCGGACTGACATTGTTTTTAGCAGAATTGCCATGGTGTTATCTTTGTGTAGAAACAAAAGTTCTCGGAATGACATGAAACTTCACGGATATTATTTTTGGAAATAATAGAAAATACTGGTGAAAGAATCAAGGCCAGGGGGCCCACAGCGGTGCGTGAGTAATTCCATCATAGGCTTGGTGGA
Source organism: Triticum dicoccoides (assembly GCF_002162155.2). Lineage (NCBI taxonomy): Eukaryota > Viridiplantae > Streptophyta > Magnoliopsida > Poales > Poaceae > Triticum > Triticum dicoccoides. The sequence continues at coordinate 746,299,990 of NC_041382.1, read as the reverse complement.
CGGTGATGGGTTGGATGAGATTTATCATGTAGTCGAGTTAGTTTTGTTAGGGTTTGATCCCTAGTATCCACTCTGTTCTGAGATTGATGTTGCTATGACTTTGCTATGCTTAATGCTTGTCACAAGGGCCCGAGTGCCATGATTTTAGATCTGAACCTATTATGTTTTCATGAATATATGTGAGTTCTTGATCCTATCTTGCAAGTCTATAGTCACCTACTTTGTGTTATGTGAAGGAAATATTCCCTAGAGGCAATAATAAAGTTATTATTTATTTCCTTATATCATGATAAATGTTTATTATTCATGCTAGAATTGTATTAACCGGAAACATTATACATGTGTGAATACATAGACAAACAGAGTGTCACTAGTATGCCTCTACTTGACTAGCTCGTTAATCAAAGATGGTTATGTTTCCTAACCATGAACAAAGAGTTGTTATTTGATTAACGAGGTCACGCCATTAGTTGAATGATCTGATTGACATGACCCATTCCATTAGCTTAGCACCCGATCGTTTAGTATGTTGCTATTGCTTTCTTCATGACTCATACATGTTCCTATGACTATGAGATTATGCAACTCCCGTTTGCCGGAGGAACACTTTGTGTGCTACCAAACGTCACAACGTAACTGGGTGATTATAAAGGAGCTCTACAGGTGTCTCCAATGGTAGATGTTGGGTTGGCGTATTTCGAGATTAGGATTTGTCACTCCGATTGTCGGAGAGGTATCTCTGGGCCCTCTCGGTAATGCACATCACATAAGCCTTGCAAGCATTGCAACTAATGACTTAGTTGCGGGATGATGTATTAGGGAACGAGTAAAGAGACTTGCCAGTAACGAGATTGAACTAGGTATTGGATACCGACGATCGAATCTCGGGCAAGTAACATACCGATGACAAAGGGAACAACGTATGTTGTTATGCGGTCTGACCGATAAAGATCTTCGTAGAATATGTAGGAGCCAATATGGGTATCCAGGTCCCGCTATTGGTTATTTACCAGAGATGTGTCTCGGTCATGTCTACATTGTTCTCAAACCGTAGGGTCCGCACGCTTACCGTTACGATGACAGTTATTATGAGTTTATGCATTTTGATGTACCGAAGGTTGTTCGGAGTCCCGGATGTGATCACGGACATGACGAGGAGTCTCGAAATGGTCGAGACATAAATATTGATATATTGGAAGCCTATGTTTGGACATCGGAACTGTTCCGGGTGAAATCAGGATTTTACCGGAGTACCGGGAGGTTACCGGAACCCCCCCGGGAGTCATATGGGCCTTAGTGGGCTTTAGGGAAAGGAGAAAGGGGCAGCCCAAGGTGGCCGCGCGGCTCCCCCATCCCCTAGTCCTATTACGACTAGGAGAGGTGGCCGGCCCCCCTCTCTCTCTTTCCCCCCCTTGATGAATCCTATTCCAACTAGGATTGGGGGGGGGGGGGGAATCCTACTCCCAGAGGGAGTAGGACTCTCCTGGCGCGCCTCCCTTGGCCGGCCAGCCCCTCCCCCTTGGATACTTTATATACGGGGGCAGGGGGCACCTCTAGACACACAAGTTGATCCTTGAGATCATTCCTTAGCCGTGTGCGGTGCCCCCTGCCACCATATTCCACCTCGATCATATTGTTGTAGTGCTTAGGCGAAACCCTGCGTCGGTAGAACATCAAGATCGTCACCACGCTATCGTGCTGATGGAACTCTTCCCCAACACTTTGCTGGATCGGAGCCCGGGGATCGTCATTGAGCTGTACGTGTGCTAAGAACTCGGAGGTGCCGGAGTAACGGTGCTTGGATCGGTCGGATCGGGAAGACGTACGACTACTTCCTCTACGTTGTGTGATCGCTTCCGCAGTTGGTCTGCGTTGGTACGTAGACACCACTCTCCCCTCTTGTTGCTATGCATCACCATGATCTTGCGTGTGCGTAGGAATTTTTTTGAAATTACTACGTTCCCCAACAGTGGCATCCGAGCCTGGTTTTATGGTTTGATGTGATTTGCACGAGTAGAACACAAGTGAGTTGTGGGCGATATAAGTCATACTGCCTACCAGCATGTCATACTTTGGTTCGGCGGTATTGTTGGACGAGACGATCCGGACCAACATTACGCGTACGCTTACGCGAGACCGGTTTCCCCGATGTGCTTTGCACACAGGTGGCTTGCGGGCGACTGTCTCTCCAACTTTAGTTGAACCAAGTGTGGCTATGCCCGGTCCTTGCGAAGGTTAAAACAGAGTCTATTTGACAAACTATCGTTGTGGTTTTGATGCGTAGGTGAGATTGGTTCTTGCTTAAGCCCGTAGCAGCCATGTAAAACTTGCAACAACAAAGTAGAGGACGTCTAACTTGTTTTTGCAGGGCATGTTGTGATGTGATATGGTCAAGGCATGATGCTGAATTTTATTGTATGAGATGATCATGTTTTGTAACCAAGTTATCGGCAACTGGCAGGAGGCATATGGTTGTCGCTTTATTGTATGCAATGCAATCGCGATGTAATGCTTTACTTTATCACTAAGCGGTAGCGATAGTCGTGGAAGCATAAGATTGGTGAGACGACAACGATGCTACGATGGAGATCAAGGTGTCGCGCTGGTGACGATGGTAATCATGACGGTGCTTCGGAGATGGAGATCACAAGCACAAGATGATGATGGCCATATCATATCACTTATATTGATTGCATGTGATGTTTATCTTTTTATGCATCTTATCTTGCTTTGATTGACGGTAGCATTATAAGATGATCTCTCACTAAATTATCAAGAAGTGTTTTCCCTGAGTATGCACCGTTGCCAAAGTTCGTCGTGCCCAGACAACACGTGATGATCGGGTGTGATAAGCTCTACGTCCATCTACAACGGGTGCAAGCCAGTTTTGCACACGCAGAATACTCAGGTTAAACTTGACGAGCCTAGCATATGCAGATATGGCCTCGGAACACAGAGACCGAAAGGTCGAGCGTGAATCATATAGTAGATATGATCAACATAACGATGTTCACCATTGAAAACTACTCCATCTCACGTGATGATCGGTTATGGTTTAGTTGATTTGGATCACGTGGTCACTTAGAGGATTAGAGGGATGTCTATCTAAGTGGGAGTTCTTAAGTAATTTGATTAACTGAACTTAAACTTATCATGAACTTAGTACCTGATAGTATCTTGCTTGTTTATGTTGATTGTAGATAGATGGCTCATGCTGTTGTTCCGTTGAATTTTAATGCGTTCCTTGAGAAAGCAAAGTTGAAAGATGATGGCAGCAATTACACGGACTGGGTCCGTAACTTGAGGATTATCCTCATTGCTGCTCAGAAGAATTACATCCTGGAAGCACTGCTGGGTGCCAGGCCTGCTGCTGGAGCAACACCAGATGTTATGAACGTCTGGCAGAGCAAAGCTGATGACTACTCGATAGTTCAGTGTGCCATGCTTTACGGCTTAGAATCGGGACTTCAACGACATTTTGAACGTCATGGAGCATATGAGATGTTCCAGGAGTTGAAGTTAATATTTCAAGCAAATGCCCGGATTGAGAGATATGAAGTCTCCAATAAGTTCTATAGCTGCAAGATGAAGGAGAACAGTTCTGTCAGTGAGCATATACTCAAAATGTCTGGGTATAACAATCACTTGATTCAGATGGGAGTTAATCTTCCAGATGATTGCGTCATTGACAGAATTCTCCAATCACTGCCACCAAGCTACAAGAGCTTCGTGATGAACTATAATATGCAAGGGATGAACAAGACTATTCCCGAGCTCTTCGCGATGCTGAAAGCTGCGGAGGTAGAAATCAAAAAGGAGCATCAAGTGTTGATGGTGAACAGGACCACTAGTTTCAAGAAAAAGGGCAAAGGGAAGAAGAAGGGGAACTTCAAGAAGAACGGCAAGCAAGTTGCTGCTCAGGAGAAGAAACCCAAGTCTGGACCTAAGCCTGAAACTGAGTGCTTCTACTGCAAGCAGACTGGTCACTGGAAGCGGAACTGCCCCAAGTATTTGGCAGATAAGAAGGATGGGAAGGTGAACAAAGGTATATGTGATATACATGTTATTGATGTGTACCTTACTAGAGCTCGCAGTAGCACCTGGGTATTTGATACTGGTTCTGTTGCTAATATTTGCAACTCGAAACAGGGACTACGGATTAAGCAAACACTGGCAAAGGACGAGGTGACGATGCGCGTGGGAAACGGTTCCAAAGTCGATGTGATCGCAGTCGGCACGCTACCTCTACATCTACCTTCGGGATTAATATTAGACCTAAATAATTTTTATTTGGTGCCAGCGTTAAGCATGAACATTATATCTGGATCTTGTTTGATGCGAGACGGTTATTCATTTAAATCAGAGAATAATGGTTGTTCTATTTATATGAGTAATATCTTTTATGGTCATGCACCTTTGAAGAGTGGTCTATTCTTGATGAATCTCGATAGTAGTAACACACATATTCATAATGTTCAAGCCAAAAGATGCAGAGTTGATAATGATAGTGCAACTTATTTGTGGCACTGCCGTTTAGGTCATATCGGTATAAAGCGCATGAAGAAACTCCATAACGATGGACTTTTGGAACCACTTGATTATGAATCACTTGGTACTTGCGAACCGTGCCTCATGGGCAAGATGACTAAAACACCGTTCTCCGATACTATGGAGAGAGCAATAGATTTGTTGGAAATCATACGTACCGATGTATGTGGTCCCATGAATATTGAGGCTCGTGGCGGATATCGTTATTTTCTCACCTTCACAGATGATTTAAGCAGATATGGGTATATCTACTTAATGAAACATAAGTCTGAAACATTTGAAAAGTTCAAAGAATTTCAGAGTGAAGTGGAAAATCATCGTAACAAGAAAATAAAGTTTCTACGATCTGATCGTGGAGGAGAATATTTGAGTTACGAGTTTGGTGTACATTTGAAAACTTGCGGAATAGTTTCGCAACTCACGCCACCCGGAACACCACAGCGTAATGGTGTGTCCGAATGTCGTAATCGTACTTTACTAGATATGGTGCGATCTATGATGTCTCTTACTGATTTACCGCTATCGTTTTGGGGTTATGCTCTAGAGACGGCCGCATTCACGTTAAATAGGGCACCATCAAAATCCGTTGAGACGACGCCTTATGAACTATGGTGTGGCAAGAAACCAAAGTTGTCGTTTCTTAAAGTTTGGGGCTGCGATGCTTATGTGAAACAGCTTCAACCTGATAAGCTCGAACCCAAATCGGAGAAATGTGTCTTCATAGGATACCCAAAGGAGACTATTGGGTAAACCTTCTATCACAGATCCGAAGGCAAGACATTCATTGCTAAGAATGGATCCTTTCTAGAGAAGGAGTTTCTCTCGAAAGAAGTGAGTGGGAGGAAAGTAGAACTTAACGAGGTAACTGTACCTGCTCCCTTGTTGGAAAGTAGTACATCACAGAAAACTGTTTCTGCGACACCTACACCAATAAGTGAGGAAGTTAATGATCATGATCATGAAACTTCAGAACAAGATGCTACTGAACCTCGTAGATCAACCAGAGTGAGATCCGCACCAGAGTGGTACGGTAATCCAGTTCTGGAAATCATGCTACTAGATCATGATGAACCTACGAACTATGAAGAAGCGATGGTGAGGCCAGATTCCGCAAAGTGGCTTGAAGCCATGAAATCTGAGATGGGATCCATGTATGAGAACAAAGTATGGACTTTGGTTGACTTGCATGATGATCGGCAAGCAATTGAGAATAAATGGATCTTCAAGAAGAAGACTGACGCTGATGGTAATGTTACTGTCTACAAAGCTCGACTTGTCGCAAAAGGTTTTCGACAAGTTCAAGGGGTTGACTACGATGAGACCTTCTCACCCGTAGCGATGCTTAAGTCTGTCCGAATCATGTTAGCAATTGCCGCATTTTATGATTATGAAATTTGGCAGATGGATGTCAAAACTGCATTCCTGAATGGATTTCTAGAAGAAGAGTTGTATATGATGCAACCGGAAGGTTTTGTCGATCCAAAGGGAGCTAACAAAGTGTGCAAGCTCCAGCGATCCATTTTATGGACTGGTGCAAGCCTCTCGGAGTTGGAATAAACGCTTTGATAGTGTGATCAAAGCATTTGGTTTTATACAGACTTTCGGAGAAGCCTGTATTTACAAGAAAGTGAGTGGGAGCTCTGTAGCATTTCTGATATTATATGTGGATGACATATTACTGATTGGAAATGATATAGAATTTCTGGATAGCATAAAGGGATACTTGAATAAGAGTTTTTCAATGAAAGACCTCGGTGAAGCTGCTTACATATTAGGCATAAAGATCTATAGAGATAGATCAAGACGCTTAATTGGACTTTCACAAAGCACATACCTTGACAAGATTTTGAAGAAGTTCAAAATGGATCAAGCAAAGAAAGGGTTCTTGCCTATGTTACAAGGTGTGAAGTTGAGTCAGACTCAATGCCCGACCACTGCAGAAGATAGAGAGAAAATGAAAAATGTTCCCTATGCTTCAGCCATAGGCTCTATCATGTATGCAATGCTATGTACCAGACCTAATGTGTGCCTTGCTATAAGTTTAGCAGGGAGGTACCAAAGTAATCCAGGAGTGGATCACTGGACAGCGGTCAAGAACATCCTGAAATACCTGAAAAGGACTAAGGATATGTTTCTCATATATGGAGGTGACAAAGAGCTCACCGTAAGAGGTTACGTTGATGCAAGCTTTGACACTGATCCGGACGATTCTAAATCGCAAACCGGATACGTATTTACTTTAGACGGTGGAGCTGTCAGTTGGTGCAGTTCTAAACAAAGCGTCGTAGCGGGATCCACATGTGAAGCGGAGTACATAGCTGCTTCGGAAGCAGCGAACGAAGGAGTCTGGATGAAGGAGTTCATATCCGATCTAGGTGTCATACCTAGTGCATCGGGTCCAATGAAAATCTTTTGTGACAATACTGGTGCAATTGCCTTGGCAAAGGAATCCAGATTTCACAAGAGGACCAAACACATCAAGAGACGCTTCAATTCCATCCGGGATCTAGTCCAGGTGGGAGACATAGAGATTTGCAAGATACATACGGATCTGAATGTTGCAGACCCGTTGACTAAGCCTCTTCCACGAGCAAAACATGATCAGCACCAAGGCTCCATGGGTGTTAGAATCATTGCTGTGTAATCTAGATTATTGACTCTAGTGCAAGTGGGAGACTGAAGGAAATATGCCCTAGAGGCAATAATAAAGTTATTATTTATTTCCTTATATCATGATAAATGTTTATTATTCATGCTAGAATTGTATTAACCGGAAACATAATACATGTGTGAATACATAGACAAACAGAGTGTCACTAGTATGCCTCTACTTGACTAGCTCGTTAATCAAAGATGGTTATGTTTCCTAACCATGAACAAAGAGTTGTTATTTGATTAACGAGGTCACGTCATTAGTTGAATGATCTGATTGACATGACCCATTCCATTAGCTTAGCACCCGATCGTTTAGTATGTTGCTATTGCTTTCTTCATGACTTATACATGTTCCTATGACTATGAGATTATGCAACTCCCGTTTGCCGGAGGAACACTTTGTGTGCTACCAAACGTCACAACGTAACTGGGTGATTATAAAGGAGCTCTACAAGTGTCTCCAATGGTAGATGTTGGGTTGGCGTATTTCGAGATTAGGATTTGTCACTCCGATTGTCGGAGAGGTATCTCTGGGCCCTCTCGGTAATGCACATCACATAAGCCTTGCAAGCATTGCAACTAATGAGTTAGTTGCGGGATGATGTATTACGGAACGAGTAAAGAGACTTGCCAGTAACGAGATTGAACTAGGTATTGGATACCGACGATCGAATCTCGGGCAAGTAACATACCGATGACAAAGGGAACAACGTATGTTGTTATGCGGTCTGACCGATAAAGATCTTCGTAGAATATGTAGGAGCCAATATGGGCATCTAGGTCCCGCTATTGGTTATTGACTGGAGATGTGTCTCGGTCATGTCTACATTGTTCTCGAACCGTAGGGTCCGCACGCTTAACATTACGATGACAGTTATTATGAGTTTATGCATTTTGATGTACCGAAGGTTGTTCGGAGTCTCGGATGTGATCACGGACATGACGAGGAGTCTCGAAATGGTCGAGACATAAAGATTGATATATTGGAAGCCTATGTTTGGACATCGGAAGTGTTTCAGGTGAAATCGGGATTTTACAGGAGTACCGGGAGGTTACCGGAACCCCCCCAGGAGTCATATGGGCCTTAGTGGGCTTTAGGGAAAGGAGAAAGGGGCAGCCCAAGGTGGCCGTGCGCCTCCCCCCTCCCCTAGTCCTATTAGGACTAGGAGAGGTGGCCGGCCCCCCTCTCTCTCTTTCCCCCCTTGATGA
>NC_041382.1:746282563-746291249 GCF_002162155.2 Triticum dicoccoides | reverse complement strand
AGGGAGTAGGACTCTCCTGGCGCGCCTCCCTTGGCCGGCCAGCCCCTCCCCCTTGGATCCTTTATATACGGGGGCAGGGGGCACCTCTAGACACACAAGTTGATCCTTGAGATTGTTCCTTAGCCGTGTGCGGTGCCCCCTGCCACCATATTCCACCTCGATCATATCGTTGTAGTGCTTAGGCGAAGCCCTGCGTCGGTAGAACATCAAGATCGTCACCACGCCGTCGTGCTGACGGAACTCTTCCCCGATGCTTTGCTGGATCGGAGCCCGGGGATCGTCATCGAGCTGTATGTGTGCTAAGAACTCGGAGGTGCCGGAGTAACGGTGCTTGGATCGGTCGGATCGGGAAGACGTACGACTATTTCCTCTACATTGTGTGATCGCTTCCGCAGTCGGTCTGCGTTGGTACGTAGACAACACTCTCCCCTCTCGTTGCTATGCATCACCATGATCTTGTGTGTGCGTAGGAATTTTTTTGAAATTACTAGTTCCCCAACATTATGATGTGGCAACCCCGAAGTGACAATAATCGGTACCACTCCCGGCGATGACCGTAGTTTGAGGAGTCCATGTATTTACTATGTGTTAATGCTTTGGTCTGGTACTCTATTAAAAGGAGGCCTTAATATCCCTTAGTTTCCACTAGGACCCCGCTGCTACGAGAGGGTAGGACAAAAGATGTCATGCAAGTTCTTTTCCATAAGCACGTATGACTATATTCGGAATACATGCCTACATTACATTGATGAATTGGAGCTAGTTCTGTGTCACCCTATGTTATGACTGTTACATGATGAACCGCATCCGGCATAATTCTCCATCACCGATCCAATGCTTACGAGCTTTTCACACATTGTTCTCTACTTAGTTACTTCACCGTTGCTACTGTTACAATCACTACAATACTGCTATCACTGTTACCTTTGCCACTGCTACCGTTACTATCATACTACTTTGCTGCAGATATTAAGTTATCTAGGTGTGGCTGAATTGACAACTCAGTTGCTAATACTTGAGAATATTCTTTGGCTCCCCTTGTGTCGAATCAATAATTTTGGGTTGAATACTCTACCCTCAAAAACTGTTGCGATCCCCTATACTTGTGGGTTATCAAAGCTGTACTAGCTGCCCCCTTTAAAATTGGCCGTTGTTGGCTCCCTTCCCGCTCAATATTTGGGGAGAGGACCAGGGCCTATATAAATAGGACTAGCCACCACCATAGGAGATAACTCATTCGGAGGCATCTCATCTCATCTTGAGTAATCCTCAGCCACACAAGTTCACCAAGCACAAGAACATCTCGCCTCAGGAGGCTGTTCTTACCCTTGTACTGTTCATCATCAGCCCAAGAGGCAATCCACCACCGCCACACTGGAGTAGGGTATTACACCACAACGGTGGCCCGAACAAGTATAAATCTTGTGTCCCTTGTGTAGCGAGTTCACCGAGTTAGCCCTTGAGATCTTAGAGAAGCTAGGACGCGGACCGGTAGGGGGAGATCTTCGTGTGCACCCTAGTGTTCGAACCTTGAGGGTTTTGCCGGAACCCGTGATCCGACAATGTCCATGGCTACCATCCCGTGCTTCGTCATTGCGTATGTGCACTATTCACGTGCCATCGAGGAGGAAAAATATTGCGTAGTACTAGGTGACATCATAGTGCATGACTCACTTATGCACTGCTTATCTCCATTTTCTTGCATGACACGTGCACCTTGATGCTAGATGTCCTGCGTGTTGGCAAAAGGATGAACAAAACTCGCATCAAAAAAAGAGTGGAAGAACATAGATTCCCGATGACCGAGAAGGAGCAAGGAACCTCGCAGTGGAGCGTCTGCACTCACAATATTTTATACTATTCAACGATATAAATCAGCCAATCATCTCCACAGTAGACCGGAAGAGTACGAAGCATGGAAGCTCAGTGTAGTTACATCATACATGGCCAACCCACGCTATCACCATATTTCTTGGCCTCCGTGCGACACCTAGCTCTAGTAATCCACCAGCCTGTATCGCTTCTCGCTCCTCATCTCTCTCAAAGTGCGGCAGGCTGGCATTTTTGCCGTCTATTGAGGTCGGTTAACTCATCACATGTTAGCGACATGTCAAGAGCATTCTAAAAAAATTACTGTACTCTATTGTTATGCCAAGAAGAGGAAGTGCTTTGACCGACGGACTAAACGAGATAGGCGTGTCGTGCTGTGAGTGGGTCCAGTTTCTCGTTTTGAACTTGTTTGGTGTAGTAGTAACACTTGTTTTGACTATTGATAAGATTTTATATAGGGCCTGATGTATTCTTCGAGGTTGCCTTTAACTATTGATAAGATTTTATATAATTTGAATTATATCATTCGAAGATCCTTTCACATTCCGTTTAAAAAAACGTCCTTTCACGTACGAATTTGATAGTATGCTTTGAGAAACTTGCATGTCCTATACTGCTCCTGTTTGGATACTCTAACTTAGCTAGAGGTTAGACTAACTCATGACTAACCCTGAACTAACTGTAGCCAAAGAGGTGTTTGGATGACCAGGTTAGATTGACAATAAATGCACTTGATGGAGAGAGAAAAGTGATTTTTCAGTGGGCCCCATGATAACTAGCTCCAATTAGCACCACTTGGCTGGCGGGATAGAGAGAGAAAAGTGATTTTTCAGTGGGCCCAATGAGAACTATCTCCAATTAGCACCTCTTAGGTGGGATAGTTTTTTTGGTAGGTTTTGTGCAACTTGCTCCAATTTAACCCTCATGTTTGGATACTTTAGGGCTATTTGAGCCCTAACTAGCTCAAACTAACTCTAACCCATGGATCCAAATAGGGCCAAAGTTAGTCTCGGAAAACGCATTAAGCCCTGTATACATGGACAGACGGAGTACATGATACTAGCAAACGCTCACCATTAGTAGTAGTTCATTGGTTGGTTTCGATTTTTGATTCAGTTGTTGTGCTGCTACTGTCCAATATTCGCGTGTGGTTGTTTCTAGAATAATAAAAAAGGAGGTAGTACTTACTGTGGGAAAGGTGAAGTGATGGTTGCTTCGCCCGAGCAACTTATTACTCTAGGAATATGGGTGTACCAACGGATTCAACGAACAGAGAAATGATGGTTGCTTCATCCGAGCAACTTACTATGGCAATGGCGGGGCTCTGTGATTTGACTGCTCACTAGTCATTACTACTATGGCGCAACGACTGGGGTGAATCTTTCCCTGCAGTTGTGCACTCAATATTGCTGCATGGCAGGTGGAGCCGGATGAAGATGTCCCACATGTCGGCAAAACGAAGTTGAATTGTTTCTGGCATTGCTATCAATCCTTCAGGATTTGTTTATATGTACGCATAATTATAATGAAATTGTACTATGATGCTATGAAGGTTCCAACTTTGGTTCCCACAAGAAAAAAAGGTTTCAACTTAGGATTCATGTGTTCTCTGCCTCAAGATTGTCTCTTTACAACATTCCATCAAATGCAAATGAACCTACCATGGCTGCTAATGCATCTCAATGGTTCGCAGATCAGCGCCAATATTCACATGACAACTGAAGACAAAGTTGTGAGAAGGTGTACAAATAAGGGAAAATATATAATTGATCGATGATGTTCGTAGGCATGGCTCCATTTCCTGGGCACAATGTTCATTGGTTGGCAGCTAGTTTCACCCGGCTGTATAGCCAAAAAAGAGGTGTATGTAGGACATCACAATCCGATCATTTTGTGTAGCTCCACTAAAATCGAGCTGACCATGCCTATTTGCAAAGATATTCAGTCACTGTGATTACAATAATAGTGGAACTAGATGATGAAACATAACACACACAAATAGAAGCCGATCACCTCTGCGATGTTTCTTTAGGACTAACTACTTGTTGGAGAAGATTAGGCACGGAGTTGGATGAGGAGGATAGAAAAACCAATCTCCCTTTCTGCAGTCCCACAGAAATGTAAAAACGTTGCCCGTGTGACATTTTGGCAGAACTGGACAAAACACTCTTAAGAAAAAAGTGATTTGTGCAGTCCACCAAAAGGTTGCAATAGCAACAAGGTGAAATGGATAGCCCTGTTTGCAAAAGGAGGTAGAAAGGAAACAATTACTGCCCAATAACACGAGTTGAAGACACATATGCCAACAAAAAAGAAGCATATTCTATGTAATAAGGGAAAGATAGCAGCATGGTAGTTTATCAAAAATGGTTTGAGGACGAGATTGCAAGATGGAAAGTATGCCGGCCAAGATACGTTTTAAGCAAACAACTAGAGCAGATCCACATGCAGGATTTTCCACATGTAGCAACGTGGGAAGATGGGTAGTGGAGCAAGGCCGGAGGAAGCTTGTGACACCCTCAATTCAATCGTACACTAATCATACACGCAAATGTGTACGATCAAGATCAAGGACTCACGGGAAGATATCACAACACAACTCTAGACACAAATTAAAAAATAATACAAGCTTTATATTACAAGCCAGGGGCCTCGAGGGCTCGAATACATCAGCTCAAAAACACAAGAGTCAGCAGAAGCAACAATATATAAGTACAGACATGAGTTAGACAAGTTTCCCTTAAGAAGGCTAGCACAAAAGCAACAACTATCGAAAAGGCAAGGCCTCCTGCTTGGGAGCCTCCTAACTACTCCTGGTCGTCGTCGATCTCCACATAGTAGTAGGCATCGATGGTGGCATCTGGCTCCTGGGCTCCGACATCTGGTTGCATCAACCAGAAAGAAGAAGAAATGGGGAAAAGGGGGAGCAAAGCAACCGTGAGTACTCATCCAAAGTACTCGCAAGCAAGGATCTACACTACATATGTAACATTATCAAAGGAAGGCTGTATACGTGGACTGGGTTGCAGAAATGCCAGAATAAGAGGGGGAGAAGCTAGTCCTATCGAAGAGTAGCATCTTCCGGAAACCACCATCTTGCAGCAACAGGAGGGAGTAGAGTAGCATAAAGTAAAGTAGTAGAAGTGTTATCAACCTCGACCAGAGATCCTTTCTCGACTCGCCGTGAGAAAGCAATCCCAGAGCCATACTATCCATTTATCACCTCATATCCATGTCTCATCTCAAGTATCCAGTTCTAGTTGTATCAATCGGGATACAACTCCAAGTGTCCGTTACCGTAGGACATGCTATCGATAGATGTTTTCTTCCCTGCAGGGGTAAACCAACTTACCCACCACGCTCGATTAACTCCGGCCGGACACACTTTCCTGGGTCATGCCCAGCCTCAGCCAAACAATATGCCGCAACCCGACCTAGGCTTAATAGAGAGGTTAGCGCGCCGGACTAAACCTATGCCCCCAGGGGTCATGGGCCATCACCCCGGGAACTCTTGCACATTGTGTACGCGGACGGTGAGAAGACCTAGCTACCTCCTTTAAAAAGGCAGGCGCTTACCAATCCAACCCGGCGCGCGCCGCTCAGTCACTGACGTCTATTAAGCTTCGTCTAATGCATACGACGCAGAACGCCCATACTATGCCCACGTGATGGTTAGTGCTATCAGGCCAGAGGCCCCTCGGATCAAATATCCAAATCGTAGTAGGTTAGGAGCACGCGGTAACAAGCAGAGACTCATGAAAGATGTGACCCCGTTTCCCCATCTCGAGGAGTTGCGGCAAGGTCTAAGAATTCCCGGCCACACCTCGTAAGTATCTCGCGGGCACCTTCCATGTCAACCCGACTCCACATCACCCGCGGGTACACCTCAGGGTCGACCCGCCTTTCCAAGAAATAGCTGTAAAGTCCAAGTATCTGTGTGTCCAAACATCAAGGGGAAAACCCGAGGAATCACCCCCGGTGAATTCCATTCGATGTAATCATCAAGGTGAACGTAAGAGGAACCACCCCCGAGGTTCACACTTGAGGGGTTGCATGACAGAGTCGTATCGGAAGTGGTTAAGGCGAAATCACCCCCGATGACCACGACCGAATAGCTACACTACAGAGTTAACATCAGAAGTGTTGTAGAGGTCTCACCTTTGGCACTCGATAGTAACCCAGTAGTGTCGAGCAACTAAGGTGAAAGTGATGTGCGGTGCCGGGGCCTGGTCTTCAGTCCCATTGATCGGGTCTTCAATGATGAAGTAGGGGCACCAAGGACAAGGTGGGGGTCACTGATGGATCACTAACAAACCTATACTAAGCAGTTTAGGATAAGCAGGTAAGGTACAATGAACATGTTACAAAAGTAGGCTATGCATCAGAATAGGGGCAAATAATAATAGTAGCAAAATCTAATGCAAGCATGAGAAAATGGAATGGGCGATATCGGGATGATCAAAGGGGGGTGTCGGATTTCGGGTTCCGGCAGACCCTTAAGGTTTGAACACTGGGGTGCACGCGTAGATCACACCTTCTACCCCCCCGTCTCACAAAGATCTAAACTACTAAAGGAACTGCATGAGAGACACAAGATTTATACTGGTTCGGGCCACCATTGTGGTGTAATACCCTACTCCAGTGTGTGGTGGATGGATTGCCTCTTGTGGCTGATGATGATGAGCAATACAAGGAAGAACAGCCTCGCGAGGGTTTGTTCTTGGCTGGGGCGACGAACTACTGGGAGGAGTTCAGTCACCTCCTCTCTCTCTCTCTCACTTACTCTCTCTGCTTGCTAGTCGGATCCACACGCCGAACCGAACCCCGCGAACTGAACCCCTTGCTACGTGGGTGGCCGGTCCTATTTATAGGCGAAGGCCCTGGGCCTCTCCCCAAATATTGAGCGGGAAGGGCGCCAACAATTGGCCAATTTGAAGGGGAACATCTAGTACACTTATCCTGACTAAAGTTGGTCTTCGCCTGCGAAAGACCCTGCGGTGACGCTGTGCTGGGCTCCATGGTGACCTCCGTCTCGTAGTCCGCTTGGTCCTGGTCTCATTGCACCAAAACGGCAACCTTTGCCTGATGCCTCGGTACTCCGCGGCTGCGCTTGCCCCCTTTGCACCAAAGAGGAAAGAAGGACGCTGCACGCGCTGGCGCCCGCCTGGCACCCTCGATCGTCATGTCTTGCGTCATGGGCACCTCGCGAGGTACCCCTCCTTGATATCTCCGTCTCCTCGCGAGCCAGCCTGAGGAGGCTGCGCCTGAGGATGCGCCGTGTCGTCCGCCTCGCGAGGCTTGGCCCCTCGCGAGGGTCTTGAGTCTTGTGCTGATGAAGATGGGCCACGTTGGGCCCCCATTTGAGCCACGCCGCAGGCCGCAGGCAAGCAAGTCTGGAGACCCCCGTTCCCAGAACGCCGATAGGGGGGCTTGCCTGGTTGCTCAGACGAGAAGGAGGGGTCGTCAGTGATGTAGTCAATCACAGGGGCATCATCATCGTCACGGGGTCTACCGAAGAGAAGAGGGGGGAGAAACAGTAAATACATAGCAAGCAAGTGCATAACAGGACAACAGGCAGAGCTAGACGTGTTCTAACACGGTGCTACATGATACCGGCGAAGGAGGAAGTCAACCGGGAACGTTTTCCCGGTTCCGGACCTATGTCAGACAGATGACCGGAGGGGGAAAGTTCCATGTTCAGATAGTTAGAGGCATCTGACAGGTAAACGGGTCGTGTATTCAGATTCGTCTCGTCATTCTGAGCAACTTTCATGTAGAAAACATTTTCATCCGAGCTACGGATTATTTTCTACGAATTTCTAAAGTTTAAAGTATTTTCCGGAATTACTCAAATTAACATAAATTCATTATGACGTCAGCATTGCATTGGGATGACGTCAGCAGTCAACAGACTCGCTGACCAGGGTGAAACCCGACCTGTGGGTCCAGTGGGACCCACATGTCAGCCTCTGTTAGGCCAACAGTAATTTAAACTAAACTAACAGGCTAATTAGAGGGGTGGGCCCCTGGTGTCAGTGACTAACTGATTACTAATTAATTAACATGTTTTAATTAGCATATTTACTTATTTTTAAAACATTTAAGCTAGCGGGGCCCGCATGTCAGTGGGTCAGAGTGCCCAGTCAGCAGTTGACTGAAGTTAACAGGTCAGCCGGGCCCCAGAGGCCCACGGGTCAGCGACCCAGGGGTGGGACCCATGGAGCCACGTCGGCGTCGGTGCCGGAGGGAGCTCCGGCGACCAAAAACGATGGCAGCACGCTCGGGAGGTGGTCGGGTTTCGCGCGCAGGGCGTCGTTTCTAGCACGGCCGGGCTCGTTCGAACGAGAAGACGACGGCGAGGCGATCTAGGGTGGTGGCAGAGGCTGTGGTGGTCGGGAACATCGACGGCGAGCAGCTAGGCGGACACCAAACTTCGGTCGTCGTCGGGATCGGGGATGGGGTGCGTTTGCGGGCAACCGAAGCGGCTAGACGAGGCCTACATGGTGCGGTGAGCGCGATGGTGGCACACACGGGACCCAATGGTCGCCGTGGCTATGCCGGCGACGAGGCCAGGAGGTGTAGGGTGCGGCCTAACACCGGAGCACGGGCTACGGGCGACTAAAGGGGGGGTGTAGGGAAGGGCGCGTTCGGCGCAAGAGCTCACCGTGGGAGCGTGGGGTCTATGCAGCGGGCTCGGGGGAGGCTCGGTGGAGCGGATTCGACGCCGGCGTTCGTCAGAGCAGAGGAGGAAGAACAGGTCGCCGCGCTTGCTGTGGGTGGCTCCGCGTCTCCACCTTGTGGCCACGAGAGGTGGCCGACCGCGGAGAGGCCCGTGGACAAGGCCAGGGCACGGGGC
>NC_041382.1:746265645-746282191 GCF_002162155.2 Triticum dicoccoides | reverse complement strand
CCAGGGGGGCCAGGGGAGGCAGGGAGTCGCCCTTATCCCTTCCCCGATGGGGATGGCGACAGGGTTCGGTGGCGACCAGCGAGCGCGGTCGCTGGGTCGGGTGAACAGAGAGGAGGGAGGCGACCGGGGGAGGTGGGCTGCTGGGTTGGGCCGCCCAGATGAGTAAGGCGCAGGGGGGTTAGGGTTTTTTTCTTTTTCTTTTGCTCTTTTCTTTTTATAGAAAAAGCATGGTAATATTTGGGCTGCCAAAAGGATTTTGTAAAATGTGGGACTTGGCGACATAATTACA
The DNA here is from genome assembly GCF_002162155.2 of Triticum dicoccoides. Classification (NCBI taxonomy): domain Eukaryota; kingdom Viridiplantae; phylum Streptophyta; class Magnoliopsida; order Poales; family Poaceae; genus Triticum; species Triticum dicoccoides. The sequence continues at coordinate 746,281,902 of NC_041382.1, read as the reverse complement.
TTGCAATAGTTAGCACTGCCACAAAAAGGTTGTGAGGCTTTTGAAATAGTTTGTAATTTTTATAATTTAAAAAGCCATTTAGACTATTGTTTTACCACTGCTTTAATTGGTTTAGGCCATTTAAACACCTTGCAAAAATGTTGGTTCACCACCAATATTAACAAATGACTATTTGCCACAAGATGAACATTTTAGATTTCCTGTCTGACAAATATGAGTTTTTGACTTTAGATTGGATTTGAATTTGAATCGATGATTTGGATCAAGTGAAGATTAGCAACAGTAACATGATGACATGGCACCATTAGTAGGGTATTACTTTAGCATGACACTGGGGTGTTACAAATCTCCTCCACTACAAGAAATCTTGTCCCGAGATTTAAGGGGTGGAGTAAGGGGGAAAGACTCGGGAAGGACGGAGCTCAACACAAGATAGGTACCTGGGGGCTATCTTGGTGAACGTGGCATAGAGGCATCTCTCGAGTTAAAATTCAAGAAAGTCATCGAGAGCAAGGTAAGAAGGTGCAATAAGAAGCTTCAACTGGGTAGGCAATCATTCGTTGCCTGGAACATAGGGTGAAAGGGGTTCAGAGCAATGGGAATAAGTATTGCGTCTGATACTAGAACAGATCACAAGAAGGTGGCTCGTGAATTACATATAAAGCCAAGCGCGAGGAACAATTTTGGAAGACAGGGATGTACAGGAGAGTCAGGTTTCGATCCTGTGGAACCTGTGGGTTAACAAAAGGAAGGTGCTAATCACTTTGCACAGTCACGAAAGAAGGTAGGTCAGAGGATATATAGTCTGTCAATTATGTTGGCAACAACGTTAGTACCAAGGGCGAGGGACGAAGAGAACCATTTTCCTGCTTGTTAAGATGAGGCGGACCAATAGGCAAAGTTCCCGTCCATCGGCGGCTACCTGGATGTCATCAACAATAGTAACAAGGTCGTACCAACAGAGTTTGTACACCGAGGTGTTTACATAAGCAAGGAAATATTACTGCTTATATCATAGATCACAAGACATTTTAAACAAAACAATGGAAAGGAAAATGTGATTATACCCTAGTATCATGAGTATATCTTTCCCATCCATGACAAGACAACAAGTAGATAACAAATTACGTAAATGGGCGAGGGAATTCATGATATTAGCCATACAACAGTGTTTGGATAATTGATCAAGAAACATTTAGCATTGCACCTCCAATGTTCTTAATGATGTTCGGAGTAACACAACCATACTTTTGGATAGCATTGACATGGTCATCAGGTAAAGGCCGGACCTTGGGAACACAAAGGATCCATCGGGAATTACTTGAACACCTCAAGCAATTTTATCAGGGAAGATGAGGAGGTGGTCGATGGTTTCATCAGCAATCCATCGACATGTCAAAAAGGATGTGTTCCCAAAATTAATATGATCAAGTTTGCATTGGGGGGAGACAAGAATGTTGTCGATGCTGACACAAATCATCGAGTCGCAAGGATGGTATTTCTAGCCATGAATTCAATTGACATCTCTGAAGAAGCCAAAGTGTTGACGGTGATCACGACAAATTTTGTCGAGAGACTCAATGAAGATGCCATCGAGCAGAAAAGGAAGGATGAAGTGAAAGGCTGTGAGAACCACGGATTCGACACAAGCTCGAAGTCAAGCTTGTTGTTTGAGGTGAAATGATAAGATGAGGAAGATCGACGAAAGCTTAGGTCATCGTCGGAAGTTGCTCCGGGCATAAGGACCAGGTAGCACAGTTAAAAGTTGACACAATAAAAAATATAGCCGATCAGGCTAGGAATGATGTGATGGGGTATAAAACTTCCCAGTATCAAGTACTAGGTGCAATGTCAAGGTAAATCGGAGTAGAGGTTGGACGGGGGAAATGATTTGCAGAGGATAAGTATTTTAACTTATCCAGTAAATGGAATCAAGGAGAAAATATGCCCGGAACCACGATTGCAAAGGATCAATTCATGGATACAAGATGAGCTCATACCAAAGAAATAATTAGTTTTACGAGCAGCTTCCAAGTTAAGTTCTACATCGGGTCCATGGGCATGAACACAAAGGTTCAAAGTCAACTCCCACTTCTTCAAAGCATAACCTTTCATTCACTCCTCATTTTCGAAGAAATTGTAGAGCAGAAGATTTATCTGGTGAAGTACTAGAAGAGCAAGACTCATGAGAACTCTCGGGTTCTCACGGATTATGGAAGGCATAAGTTCAACCCATCGGGGCATTTTTATGAATCTATACAACCACCAACCAAGCAAAAGATACGAGTTCGAAAGCAGAGTATGAAGTCAAAGTAGATGATGCAATTTACCGAAGGTATTATGTATCAGGGAAAACTCACAAGATTTTGGATGTGAAGGACACTGTCGGATAGCAACCCAGCACTGGATTTGGCGATTCACGACAGAGTTGGTGTGAGTATTGGTAATCAATCAGATGAAGAAGGGGATGCAAAGGCATCGGCTTATAGAAACGTCTGAATGATTCGATGCTTGGGTACAAAGGAATAATGATTTCAATACGAAGGATCATAAGCAGAGGCTCTGATCAAAAGATGAGTAAGTTGAATAGACTTAGAGGTGCACCCGATCAAATCTGGATTGGGCAAGAACCAGCTCATATCTAGACGGATCTCTGAGCTATAAAGAAAATTTCCAAGGATTAATTGATGATTGCGAGTATTCGCACACACGCTGAATCCATAGGAACAAAATGACAATCACAAAGAGTTTTAAAGAATATTGCTAGACATATGGAATTAATCCTAATGCAAGCAGGCAAGGAGAATCAAGAGCAATAGTCTGCAGAGGATTTTGAAAGTTTAGATAGCATTTTCAGGTATTTTGGAAAGCATATGAACAACTGGGGACGAACAAACCCCGACTAAGTGAATTATCCGCAGTGCGAAAAGAAGCTGCAAAGCAGAAGGCATAAAGGATTCTCGAAACAACGAAGAGTATTGGGGTAACTTGTAACCATCAAGAGCAATCGGGAATGATTTTATGAACGACACACATAAGTCGTTATCCATATGAATATAACAGTGGTAGGGAATTGCAAAGGCAAAGGTCAAAAGGGTCTCGGGAAAACATCGGAGAATATTTGCAGAATTTTCTGGTGCAGCAACCAATCATCGGTAATGTCGGGGCTCTCCGGGAGGAAGTGGGTCCAAGAACCTAACTGTCGGCGTTAGTAAATCCATTTTAACCTGAATAGAAGAGAGATCAGAGTCCCAGAGTATAGTCAAGGAATAAAAGATCCTAATACCACCCAATGGCGATGTGGGCCCGTAAGCCACACAGCCATGTTAGAAAAACCATTCTCAAGTACTAGACTCAACTTCGGCCAAGGAGTTGGAAGGGGGCTACCTACATGCAGTCGACTCTGATACCAACTTGTGACGCCCTCGATTCAATCGTACACTAATCATACACGCAAATGTGTACGATCAAGATCAAGGACTCACGGGAAGATATCACAACACAACTCTAGACACAAATTAAAAAATAATACAAGCTTTATATTACAAGCCAGGGGCCTCGAGGGCTCGAATACATCAGCTCAAAAACACAAGAGTCAGCAGAAGCAACAATATATAAGTACAGACATGAGTTAGACAAGTTTCCCTTAAGAAGGCTAGCACAAAAGCAACAACTATCGAAAAGGCAAGGCCTCCTGCTTGGGAGCCTCCTAACTACTCCTGGTCGTCGTCGGTCTCCACATAGTAGTAGGCATCGATGGTGGCATCTGGCTCCTGGGCTCCGACATCTGGTTGCATCAACCTGAAAGAAGAAGAAAGGGGGAAAAGGGGGAGGAAAGCAACCGTGAGTACTCATCCAAAGTACTCGCAAGCAAGGATCTACACTACATATACAACATTATCAAAGGAAGGCTGTATATGTGGACTGGGCTGCAGAAATGCCAGAATAAGAGGGGGAGAAGCTAGTGCTATCGAAGACTAGCATCTTCTAGAAACCACTATCTTGCAGCAACATGAGGGAATAGAGTAGCATAATGTAAAGTAGTATAAGTGTTATCAACCTCGGCTAGAGATCCTTTCGACTCCCTGCGAGAAAGCAATCCCAGATCCATACTATCCATTTATCACCTCATATCCAAGTCTCATCTCAAGTATCCAGTTCTAGTTGTATGAATCGGGATACAACTCCAAGTGTTCGTTACCATAGGACAGACTATCGATAGATGTTTTCTTCCCTGCAGGGGTGCACCAACTTACCCACCACGCTCGATTAACTTCGCTCGGACACACTTTCCTGGGTCATGCCCGGCCTCGGCCAAACAATATGCCGCAACCCGACCTATGCTTAATAGAGAGGGGTCAGCACGCCGGAATAAACCTATGCCCCCAGGGGTCATGGGCCATCGCCTCGGGAACTCCTGCATGTTGCGTACGCGGCCGACGAGCAGACCTAGCTACCTCCTTTAAAAAGGCAGGTGCTTACCAGTCTAACCCGGCGTGCGCCGCTCAGCCCTGACGTCTATTAAGCTTCGACTAATGCATACGACGCAGAAAGCCCATACTATGCCCACGTGATGGTTAGTGCTATCAGGCCAGGGGCCCCTCGGATCAAATATCCAAATGATAGTGGGTTAGGAGCACGCGGTAACAAGCAGAGACTCACGAAAGATGTGACCCCGTTGCCCCGTCTCGAGGACATGCGGCAAGGGCTAAGAATGCCCGGCCACGCCTTGTAAGTATCTCGCGGGCACCTTCTAGGTCAACCCGACTCCACATCACTCGCGGGTACCCCTCAGGGTCGACCCGCGTTTCCAAGAAACAACTGTAAAGTGCAAGTATCCGTGTGTCCAAACATCAAGGGGAAAATCCGAGGAATCACCCCCGGTGAATTCCACTCGATGTAATCATCAAGGTGAACGTAAGAGGAACCACCCCGAGGTTCACACTTGAGGGGTTGCACAACAGAGTCGTATCAGAAGTGGTTAAGGCGGAATCATCCCCGATGACCACGACCTAATAGCTACACTACAGAGTTAACATCAGAAGTGCTGTAGAGGTCTCACCCTCGGCAGTCGATAGTAACCGAGTAATGTCAAGCAACTAAGGGGAAAGTGATGTGCGGTGCCGGGGCCTGGTCTTCGATCCCGTTGATAGGGTCTTCAATGATGAAGCAGGGGCAACAAGGACAAGGTGGGGGTCACTGGTGGATCACTAACCAACCTATACTAAGCAGTTTAGGATAAGCAGGTAAGGTACGATGAACAGGTTACAAAAGTAGGCTATGCATCAGAATAGGGGCAAACAATAACAGTAGCAAAATCTAATGCAAGCATGAGAGAATGGAATGGGCGATATCGGGATGATCAAAGGGGGGGGCTTTCCTGGTTGCTCAGACGAGAAGGAGGGGTCATCGGTGATGTAGTCGACCACAGGGGCATCAGCATCGTCACGGGGTCTACTGAAGAGAAGAGGGGGGAGAAACAGTAAATACATAGCAAGCAAGTGCATAACAGGACAACAGGCAGAGCTAGACGTGTTCTAACGCGGTGCTACACGATACCGGCGAAGGGGGAAGTCAACCGGGAACGTTTTCCCGGTTCCGGACCTGTGTCAGACTGATGACCGAAGGGGGAAAGTTCCATGTTCAGATAGTTAGAGGCATCTGACAGGTAAACGGATCGCGTATTCGGATTCGTCTCGCCATTCTGAGCAACTTTCATGTAGAAAACATTTTCATCCGAGCTACGGTTTATTTTCTACGAATTTCTAAAGTTTAAAGTATTTTCCGAAATTACTCAAATTAACAAAAAATCATTATGACGTCGACATTGCGTTGGGATGACGTCAGCAGTCAACAGACTCGCTGACCAAGGTCAAACCCGACCTGTGGGTCCAGTGGGACCCACATGTCAGCCTCTGTTAGGCCAACAATAATTTATACTAAACTAACAGGCTAATTAGAGGGGTGGGCCCCTGGTGTCAGTGACTAACTAATTACTAATTAATTAACAGATTTTAATTAGCAGATTTAATTATTTTTAAAACATTTAAGCTAGCGGGGCCCGCATGTCAGTGGGTCAGAGTGCCCAGTCAGTAGTTGACCGAAGTTAACAGGTCAGCTGGGCCCCAGAGGCCCACGAGTCAGGGACCCAGGGGTGGGACCCATGGAGCCACGTCGGTGTTGGTGCCGGAGAGTGCTCCGACGTCAAAAACAACGGCGGCGCGCTCGGGAGGTGGTCAGGTTTCGCGCACAGGGCGCCATTTCTAGCACGGTCAGGCTTGTTCGAACGAGAAGACGACGGCGAGGCGATCTGGGGTGGTGGCAGAGGATGTGGTGGTCGGGAACATCGACGGCGAGCGGCGAGGCAGACGCCGGACTTCGGTCGTTGTCGAGATCGGGGCTGGGGTGCATTTGCGGGCAACCCAAGCGGCTAGACGAGGCCTACGCGATGCGGTGAGCGCGATGGTGGCACGCACGGGACCCTATGGTCGCCGTGGCTATGCCGGCGACGAGGCCAGGCGGTATAGGGTGCGGCCTAACACCGGAACACGGGCTACGGGCGTCTAAAGGGGGGATAGGGAATGGCGCGTTTGGCGCAGGAGCTCACCGCGGGAGCGTGGGGTCTATGCAGCGGGCTCGGGGGAGGCCCGGTGGAGTGGATTCGACGCCGGCGTTCGTCGGAGCAGAGGAGGAAGAAGATGTCGCCGCACTTGCTGTGGGGGGCTCCGCGTCTCTACCTTGTGGCCACGAGAGGTGGCCGACCGCAGTGAGGCCCGTGGACAAGGCCAACGGGCACGGGGCCGCCGGTGGCCGTGGAGGTGACGGAAGGCAGCGGCAATGGCGCTCGGTGAGGGGGGAGAGAAGGGGATCTGGTGGGGAGAGGGAGGAGAAGTGGATCTGGGAGGGGGGCGTCGAGGATGAGTGAGGCCAGGGGGCCAGGGGAGGCAGGGCGTCGCCCTTATCCCTTCCCTGACGGTGACGGCGACAGGGTTCGGTGGCGACCGGCGAGCACCGTCGCTGGGTCGGGTGAACAGAGAGGAGGGAGGCGATCGGGGGAGGTGGGCTGCTGGGTTGGGCCGCCCAGATGACTAAGGCCCAGGGGGGTTAGGGTTTTTTTATTTTTCTTTTACTTTTGCTCTTCTATACCTACTAATAAAAGAAATAGGTATTCTTAGTCCGTCATGCTATTTTATAGAAAAACCCGCTGATGTTTCCGATAGTAAACCCACAGTACATTTTAAATGCTTTTTAAAATACTCATATCTTCTAAACGATAACTCCGAATTTAACATGTTATATATGGAATTTGATTAGAAAAAATATATAATCTGAATATGATGTTATTTTACCTGTTAACCATTTAAAAAACCTATGTAGGGTGCAATCTTAATCAACAGTGCATTATCCTTCTTTCTTTCATATCGGTATTGATCCGGATTGTGGATGAATATCTCAGCAAAATCAGGATTGGAGACGAAATTGAAGATCACGTGCCTGTTGATTTGTGCTTATTAAATCTACATGCAAACCGTGTTTAACTAGAAGACATGTGGAATCCTGAACTTGCAGTTTTGTAGGCAAATACCATCTTTGTTTGCGTGTGGTATTCTTTTCTCCTGTTGCAACGCACGGGCCATTTTGCTAGTTTCTTTTTACAGAAAAAGCATGGTAATAATTTGGCTGCCAAAAGGATTTTGTAAAATGTGGGACTTGGCCACATAATTACATTGCAATACTTAGCACTGCCACAAAAAGGTTGTGAGGCTTTTGAAATACTTTGTAATTTTTATAATTTAAAAAGCCATTGAAACTATTGTTTTAGCCACTGCTTTAATTGGTTTAGGCCATTTAAACACCTTGCAAAAATGTTGGTTCGCCGCCAATATTAACAAATGACTATTTTCCACAAGATGAACATTTTAGATTTCCTGTCTGACAAATATGAGTTTTTGACTTTAGATTGGATTTGAATTTGAATTGGTGATTTGGATCAAGTGAAGATTAGCAATAGTAACATGATGACATGGCACCATTAACAGGGTATTACTGTAGCATGACACTGGGGGTGTTACAACGCTGTACCTGAGGGTTGTCAGGATGTAACTAGAAGGCCCCCGCCGGCCGGGATCTGCCCATACTGCGGCGGCGAGCAAGTGGCGAAGGCCCTACCGCGCCGGAGCTTGGTCAGAGAGAACGGCGGGTACCGCAGATCGGGACGTGTTGCCTCAACGCCGTCGAATGGAGAAATGATGCACATCCTCCATTTCCGCCGGTGGACGGGATGCGGCCGGATCAGTGACCAACGGAGAGAGAGAGAGAGAGAGGCCACCGCCGCCTTGTGTGAGATGGTGTGACGAGAGACAAACCCCGGTAGGCAGGCTCCATTTTATATAGTGGAGCAGATTTTTCTTTTTTCCTGATGACAATCATTTTATATTCTGTACGTGCCATTGAGGAATATAACTTTATTTAATACTAACGCGTCAAGTCAAACTTTGTTCCGTCTACATGTGATACATGACCCTCCTTCGAGTAAACAACCGCTACACGCGTTATATTATCACGTGGGCTGCCTTTTCGTACAGAAATGAACTCCACCATGTACCCGCACGGGTGTGGCCGGGAACAAGACATGAGTACGTGCGTCGTGCGTGCACCTCTTCTTTACGTGCAGGTACGTATGTGTGTGGGTGTGAGAGAGAAGGTTTGTGCGAAACCAAGGCAATGTGTCGATGATATCTCAAACAAAAAACATAACATATGTAATTTGTGTGAAACAAAGTCAGGATATATCATATATAGAGGGCGCGATCCACGAGAAAAGAGTGGAGGGATCATCGGCGTGAGATATTGATAGAATCAAAAACAGGGATGAAGTGTGTGGCTGCGCGGTCGATAAAGAGTGCCATCAAATTTGTGTTTGCCCATGTCAAAGATACAAGGCGGCTGGCCTACTAGAATTTGAGAGGGCGGAGGTACAGTTTTTCTCTGTGGCATGGATACGTACCTACAATGTTCGACTATCAGTGTGTGTCGGGGGGAGGGGGCAGAGACCTAACTATAGAGAGGTAGATCGACTAGTACATGTGTGGAGAAGGAGAGAGACCTAGCTATGTATTGAGGGAGATCGATCGGCATTTGTGCATTTGTGTAGCAGAGGAATAAGGTTGGGAGAAAGACAAAGGTAGACTATCAGAGTGTTGGTGGTGGAGTTGCTTCTCACAAATGGTGGGAGAGGCCTGCTAGACAAACGGAGGGTACGAGTGCAATATCAGTAAGAGAGGACCGGGGATGTCTGCCTATCTATGCACGTGCGTGTGAGAGTCGGGTCGGGAGGTATGCAAGGATGATGAGGGGGGACGATATGGTTGCAGTAAGCAGACGTAACTACATAGGAAGATCAACCATCGTGTGTCCGAGAAAGGGAGAGACATAACTAGTGAGGTAAGTCTATCGGTGCGTGGGGAAAAAGAATTATAGTCGACCTAGCTATATCTAGGGAGATCGGTACGTATACATGCATGCATGTGTTAGAAGCAAATAAGGTCCAGAGAGACGGACAGGGGGAGAGGGGTGCAGCTAGGAGGTGGTGCAAGAGGCCTACTATGTCGAGGGGGAGGAGTGTGCGGGTATGAGATTGATGAAAAGAGGGGTGCGAGTGTGCACCTGCATGGAACCGTATTGGACATGGGGGCATGGACGGTGAGAAGAGAAGAGGGGAAGTGTGTGTTTGTGGTAGGCACACTTGGCTAGAGAGGTATATTGACCGGTGTGTGCTGGAAAGAAGGAGCCGGGGGCCTACACACACCGTGGGTGAATGACCTAAAGAGAAATAACGAATGTGTGCGATGGAGGGGACGCTGGGGGAGGGTGAGAGGGGCGGGCGTGTGCATGCATGATAGAAATTTAGCGCTAGCTAGCTACAAATAGAAGAGGATCGTGAAGGTGTAAAAGACGAACGGAGATCATAATTCAGTATAAAAAAGTGGATACAGATATTTGAAGAAGATATCGTAATGTAGAACATTTATTATAATTTGTGATAATGTGTGGCTTTTGCAACTCAGGGCTAAATACTTGTCATAATGTAGGTGGCGGGGCACTGTACTTTGTGTGATAAACATGGTGTACGTATGGAACATGGTTTAGATTATGAAAATATCTAGTTAGTACATCAAATGTACTATTATTTGGAATCAACATCAAGTGTATTCAAAAAATTGAATTCGAGTTCATATAGTACACATAGTTCATATCTATCTCTATAGTAATCATGTGGTGTGTTGTGAAGGTAATACAAGAATGATGGTTGAAGTGGGCAACAATCATGATTGTAGATTCTTATTCAAATAGAGAAACAAATTCAAATTTAGTTCGAATTGCAGCGGTAGTATAGACATTTGGAATGCACTAAAATGTTGGGAAAACTTTGTTTTTGCCACTCTAGCTTTTGCCAACTTTGCTTATGCCACTCTAGAATTCGACATATCTCTTTTGCCATTCTCAGCATTTAACAATTATCACAATTGCCATTATGTGGCAAAAGCAATAATTTTTTATATCACTTTTGCCACCCTTAGATTTTGACAACGTATCATAATTGCCACTCTATTTTTTTTGCTTTTGCCACAGAATGACAATTGTGATAATTGTCAAAAGCTGAGAGTGGCAAAACTGATATGTCAAATTCTAGAGTGGCATAAGCAAAATTGGCAAAAGCTAGAGTGGCAAAAATAAAGTTTTCCCTAAAATGTTGGTATGAGTAGGTTACATGCATTATACAGCCAGCAAAAAAATTTAATTGGACACATCATGGATTCATAGCTTTGAATAGCAATTGTATAGTAAGATGGGACAAGACTCCCTCTTTGTGTGGTGTGAATAGTTTTATTTTCTTTGTTTTTTGTTGAGGGAAGCATGAATTGATTTGGTACGTACAAGTACAATATTACACGTTTGGGTTGTCCCTAAAATTCAACCCGTGCCTTGTTATATCCTGAAAATTCACATATTGTGCTCCCAAAACTCGCGCCTTCACAACCCGCGTCTTGCTATCTTGAAATTACAACGCATGCGAAAACTCCCTCCAGCTGCCAAATCCTGACACACGAAATCCCCCTTCTAACCCTGAGTCGGAAGGGCCGCTAGTTCAAATCGGTGGGGGTACTTCTGTAACACACCCTATATTTGGACAAGCGCGTCCCTAAGTCATGGTTCCCCCTCCCATCGCCTCCTTTTCGCCATTCGAAATCCGAGGCCGCCATAACATCTCTGCTCCAGCCGCGAAACCCCACCCTCTTCCGTCCTCCACCTCACCGCTGCCCAGCCGGAGCCTCTTCCCCGACGACATCATCCACCACAACAGCTTGACGTCCCTCATCCACCTCCCCTGATGAGGATCCGTCGTCCATCTCATTGTCTCGCTGGTTCAGCCGCCCCGTCCTCCACCTCCAAGGAGCTGCTCCAACGATCGCCTTGTCTATCGTGACTACTCCATCCCAACAGCGTCGCCTTAACTTGCTCCACCGGAACCGCAGCATCCTCACCGACTCCTCGTATGAAGCCGAGGCCTACTCGGCGCCACCAAACAGGTTGTACACTCATCACATCACACCTACTCCTTAACTCGACCTCCCGGCGCCGACGGTGATCCATCCCGCACCCCCCATGGCCGGCTACCTCGAAGCCGGCGCCATGGGCGAAATCTCCATGGCGGTTGTCCCCCAGTGCGAGGTGATGTCTACTACGCAACCTTCTTCTTGTAGACGATGTTGTGCCTCCAAGTGCAGAGGTTTGTAGGACAGTAGCAAATTTCCCTCAAGTGGATGACCTAAGGTTTATCAATCTGTGGGAGGTGTAGGATGAAGATGGTCTCTCTCAAACAACCCTGCAACCAAATAGCAAAGATTCTCTTGTGTCCCCAACACACCCAATACAACGGTAAATTGCATAGGTGCACTAGTTCGGCGAAGAGATGGTGATACAAGTGCAATATGGATGGTAGATATGGGTATTTGTAATCTGAAAATATAAAAACAGCAAGGTAACTAATGATAAAAGTGAGCCTAAACGGTATTGCAATGCTAGGAAACCAGGCCTAGGGTTCATACTTCCACTAGTGCAAGTTCTCTCAACAATAATAACATAATTGGATCATATAACTATCCCTCAACATGCAACAAAGAGTCACTCCAAAGTCACTAATAGCGGAGAACAAACGAAGAGATTATTCTAGGGTACGAAACCACCTCAAAGTTATTCTTTCTGATCGATCTATTCAAGAGTCCGTAATAAAATAACACGAAGTTATTCTTTCCATTCTATCTATCATAGAGTTCGTACTAGAATAACACCTTAAGACACAAATCAACCAAAACCCTAATGTCACCTAGATACTCCAATGTCACCTCAAGTATCCGTGGGTATGATTATACCATATGCATCACACAATCTCAGGTTCATCTATTCAACCAACACAAAGAACTTCAAAGAGTGCCCCAAAGTTTCTACCGGAGAGTCAAGATGAAAACGTGTGCCAACCCCTATCCATAAGTTTACAAGGTCACTGAACCCGCAAGTTGATCACCTAAACATAAATCAAGTAGATCACGTGATATCCCATTGTCACCACAGATAAGCACATGCAAGACATACATTAAGTGTTTTCAAATCCTGAAAGACTCAATCCGATAAGATAACTTCAAAGGGAAAACTCAATCCATCACAAGAGAGTAGAGGGGGAGAAACATCATAAGATCCACCTATAATAGCAAAGCTCGCGATACATCAAGATCATACCACCTCAAGAACACGAGAGAGAGAGAGAGATCAAACACATAGCTACTGGTACATACCCTCAGCCCCGAGGGTGAACTACTCCCTCCTTGTCATGGAGAGCACCGGGATGATGAAGATGGCCACCGGTGAGGGTTCCCCCCTCTATAGGGTGCCGGAACAGGGTCCCGATTGGTTTTTGGTGGCTACAGAGGCTTGCAGTGGCGGAACTCCCGATCTATTCTATTCCCCGATGTTTTTAGGGTATATGGATATATATAGGCGAAAGAAGTCGGTCAGAGGAGCCATGAGGGGCCCACAAGGGTGGGGGCGCGCCCAGGGGGGCAGGCGCGCCTCCCTGCCTCGTGGCCACCTCGAAGCTTGCTTGACTTCAACTCCAAGTCTCCTGGATCACGTTCGTTCCAAAAATCACGCTCCCGAAGGTTTCATTCCGTTTGGACTCCGTTTGGTATTCCTTTTCTGCGAAACACTAAAACAAGGGAAAAATAGAAACTGGCACTGGGCTCTGGGTTAATAGGTTAGTCCCAAAAATAATATAAAAGTGCATAGTAAAGCCCATTAAACATCCAAAACAGATAATATAATAGCATGGAACAATAAAAAATTATAGATACATTGGAGATGTATCAAGCATCCCCAAGCTTAATTCCTGCTCGTCCTCGAGTAGGTAAATGATAAAAACGGAATTTTTGATGTGGAATGCTACCTAACATATTTATCCATGTAATTCTCTTTATTGTGGCAAGAAGATTCAGATCCATAAGATTCAAGACAAAAGTTTAATATGGACATAAAAATAATAATACTTCAAGCATACTAACAAAGTAATCATGTCTTCTCAAAATAACATGGCCAAAGAAAGCTATCCCTACAAAATCATATAGTCTCGCTATGCTTTATCTTCATCACACAAAATATTTAAATCATGCACAACCCCAATGACAAGCCAAGCAATTGTTTCATACTTTTGATGTTCTCAAACTTTTTCAATCTTCACGCAATACATGAGCGTGAGCCATGGACATAGCACTATAGGTGGAATAGAATGGTGGTTGTGGAGAAGACAAAAAGGAGAAGAAAGTCTCACATCAACTAGGCATATCAACGGGCTGTGGAGGTGCCCATCAATAGATATCAATGTGAGTGAGTAGGGATTGCCATGCAACTGATGCACTAGAGCTATAAGTGTATGAAAGCTCAACAAAAGAAACTAAGTGGGTGTGCATCCAACTCGCTTGCTCACGAAGACCTAGGGCATTTTGAGGAAGCCCATCATTGGAATATGCAAGCCAAGTTCTATAATGAAAGATTACCACTAGTATATGAAAGTGACAACCAAGGAGAGTCTCTATCATGAAGATCATGGTGCTACTTTGAAGCACAAGTGTGGTAAGAGGATAGTAGCATTGTCCCCTCTCTCTTTTTATCTAATTTTCTTATTTGGGACTTTTCTCTTTTTTTATGGCCTCTTTTTTTAGTCCGTATTCTCATCCCGACTTGTGGGGGAATCGTAGTCTCCGTCATCCTTTCTTCACTGGGACAATGCTCTAATAATGATGATCATCACACTTTTATTTACTTACAACTCAAGAATTACAACTGGATACTTAGAAAAAAATATGACTCTATATGAATGCCTCCGGCGGTGTACCGGGATGTGCAATGACTCATGAGTGACATGTATGAAAGAATTATGAACGGTGGCTTTGCCACAAATACGATGTCAACTACATGATCATGCAAAGCAATATGACAATGATGAAGCGTGTCATAATAAACGGAACCGTGGTAAGTTGCATGGCAATGTATCTCGGAATGGCTATGGAAATGCCATGATAGGTAGGTATGGTGGCTGTTTTGAGGAAGGTATATGGTGGGTGTATGATACCGGCGAAAGGTGCGCGGTATTAGAGAGGCTAGCAATGGTGGAAGGACGAGAGTGCGTATAATCCATGGACTCAACAATAGTCCTAAAGAACTCACATAATTATTGCAAAAATCTATTAGTTATCGAAACAAAGTACTACGCGCATGCTCCTAGGGGGATAGATTGCTAGGAAAAGACCATCACTCGTCCCCGACCGCCACTCATAAGGAAGACAATCAATAAATAAATCATTCTCCGACTTCATCACATAATGGTTCACCATACATGCATGCTACGGGAATCACGAACTTCAACACAAGTATTTCTCAAATTCACAACTACTCCACTAGCATGACTCTAATATCACCATATTCATATCTCAAAACAATCATCAAGTACCAAACTTCTCATAGTATTCAATGCACTTTATATGAAAGTTTTTATTATACCCATCTCGGATGCCCATCATATTAGGACTAAATTCATAACCAAAGCAAATTACCATGTTGTTCTAAAGACTCTAAAAATAATATAAGTGAAGCACGAGAGTTCATCTATTTCTTCAAAATAAAACCACCGCCGTGCTCTAAAAGGATGTAAGTGAAGCACTCGAGCAAACGACAAACTACTCCAAAAGATATAGGTGAAGATCAATGAGTAGTTGAATAATTATGTAGCTATGTGAAGACTCTCTCCCATTTTAAGAATTTCAGATCTTGGTATTTTATTCAAACAACAAGCAAAAAAAATGATGCTCCAAGCAAAACACATATCATGTGGTGAATAAAAATATAGCTCCAAGTAAAGTTACCGATGAACAAAGATGAAAGAGGGGATGCCATCCGGGGCATCCCCAAGCTTATGCTCTTGGTTGTCCTTGAATATTACCTTGGGGTGGCTTGGGCATCCCCAAGCTTAGGCTCTTGCCACTCCTTATGTAACATCCCAA
The DNA here is from genome assembly GCF_002162155.2 of Triticum dicoccoides. Taxonomy (NCBI): domain Eukaryota; kingdom Viridiplantae; phylum Streptophyta; class Magnoliopsida; order Poales; family Poaceae; genus Triticum; species Triticum dicoccoides. The sequence continues at coordinate 746,266,291 of NC_041382.1, read as the reverse complement.
ATTTTCAATTTGGAATGTTATACATTAGATCATCATGCATAGCATATTTTCTTGCATTTTGGTCGATCCTAGAAATTTCCCGCAACTCAAGGACCTTCGGAGAGAGTTGGAGATTTCGTTATTTTCATATTTGAGAGTTTTCTCAGATTTGAAAAGAGGATCATTTGATTTATTTATTTCATCTTCAATTATTTTTCCAATATCAAAAATATGAGAGAGGGAATAATATGACTTTCCCAACATTTAGGAAAAATGGAGATTTAATAAATAGATCAAATTTTTGTTTTCCGGTGTTGTTTGCATTTTATTTGGATAGGGAAAATGCGTGTTTTCAAAAATTGCATTCTAGGTTCGGAGAAAAGTTCATTTTGTTCGACTCATTTTTAGGAGTCGGAGAAAATTTACTTTAGAAGTTTTGGAGTTCATTTAGTTTCTTTTTCTTTGTTTTTTTCTGCGTGCGGAATTATTTAAAAAAAATCCCGTAGGCCCAGCCGGCCAGGCCAAGGCCCCGCCGCCCTGCCTCGCGCGCCAGCCCCACCGCCAAGCCGAGTCCTAGAAGGACTCTAGGCCGCCGCCGCCCCTCCCCCCTTTCTTGCCCCCTCCCCCAAGCCAACACCCCCCCTCCTATATATAAACCCCAAGACCC
>NC_041382.1:746257462-746265530 GCF_002162155.2 Triticum dicoccoides | reverse complement strand
CCCTCGCCTAGCGCCGCCGCCGCCGCCTAGCCGCCGCCGCCGCCCTAGCGCCGCCGCCGCTGCCCTTGCACCCCGCCGCCGCCGGAGCCTCGTCGAGGTAGCCGCGCCACCTTTTTCCCTCGGTTCGGTTTTTTTCTAGAAAACCGTTCTTGTTTCTTTTCCGGTTCTTTGTTTCGGTTTTTCTTCCGAAACCCTAGTTCGGTTTTCCGTTTTGTTTTTGGTTTAGTTGTTAGCGAACGTTCGTCGGACCGTTCATCTTAACGAACGTGATCACCGGTTATTCCCGGTTAACGAACGTCCGTTCGTTTAACCGTTCTTCGTTTTCTTTCTCGCCGGATTTATTCCGCGTCTTTTCTGATCGCGATCTCAGATCCGATCTTCGTTCTAGTTTATCTTCTCGCTCGTTTATCGAAATCAGGTGATTCAAGCGCCTGGAGTTTCGTTTCGAAACTGCCGTTCCGTCTAATCAACTTAAACAAGTTTTGGTTACAGTAAAACTTGACCTAGTTTCAACTTGCTAGAACCGAGTTGTTTTCTTCCGCCATTTGTTTTCCGTTTCTTTGTTCGGCTCGTTCTTTCTTTGCAACCGGAGTTCTTAAGTTGAACTTTCTGGTTCGTTCTCTTGTTCGAGTTTTACTTGTGCATTAGTTGAGTACTTATTGAATGCTTGTTGTTTGTCTGCGATAGATCACCCGGAGTGCGGCGCTTGTTACTTCGAATCTCTAGGTCTCGCGGATCATCAGCAAGGCAAGTAACACTTTGATCATACCTTTTCTACAACCCAGTTTTATTGCATTAGATCAATCCTCACACATTTCATGATTAGGATATAATTAATTTGTGGGATGGGAAGTAGATGAGGTAGTACCTATTACCTATATTATTATGAAACCTTTGGGAGTTACTTCTATGTTGCTTATTATGCCATGCTATGCTAGTAGACGTGGATTGGGTGAGTGATATCCATAACAGATGTGAGTTTGTTAATTTTTAATGGTTTATATAAGGTGGCAACTTAAACACACATCTGGGTGGATTGAGGCACTTGATGTTTATCAGGACTTGCCTGTTTTTATTTTGGACCGCCACCCAGGCTCAAAGGGATCATAAGATCATTCATGCTAGTAACTTCCGTGTGCAGCCACAAGCCATTATGGGCTCTGGCATAGTTGACTAAGTCATGCGAACTCTTACAGTGGTAGACTAGCAGATGTAAGGGATTATGTGGTATGGTCTACCTGGACGTAAGGTGCTAGCGCTTCTGAAAGACTGTGTCTCGGTCATCCGTCTTCTCAAACACCATGTAGTGCGAGAAAACAAACGGAGGCGATCGAGTCTTGTGGGGAAAAGTGCGCAAACCTCTGCAGAGTGTAATAAACTAATCATGATTAGCCGTGTCCCCGGTTATGGACAACTTGAGTATCTAGTACTTGAATATCATGTGAATCTCATCATGTTACTCTAATTAATATTGTTGGGTTTTAATTGTTCACTTAATTGGGATCGGAATGCTGTCAACCATTCTCGATGTTTAACAACTACCATGATAGTTAAATAAATTTATTCCTTTGCAGTAGGAAAAACTGGCTTTACGCAAAACTGTAACCATAGAGCCTTCCACCAGCCATACATGCATGTATTATAGCTCATTGCTGTTCATTACTCTCTATGTGTTACATTGCCAGCATATTCCATGTGCTGACCCATTTTCGGGCTGCAACTTTCATGTTGCAGACTTTTCAGATGACGAGTAAGGTGCTTTAGGTCGTGGTTCTATACTCAGTGATGTCGTTGGAGTTGATGGACCCATTTATCTTCCGAGTCTTCCGATGTTATCGTTATTAGATGGCCTTAAGCCATATTTATTGTATTAAGTTCTCTTTTGAGACATCGATGTAATAAGTGTGTGATTGCCACTCTGCTATAAATCCTTCGAAGTACTGTGTGGTGTCAGCATTACTGATCCAGGGATGACACCGGAGCACAGAAGACTTGATCCATTCGGGTTGGGTCGCTACAGAGATGGTATCAGAGCACACACTGACTGTAGGACACGACCACTAAGTTAAAGCCATAGATCACTACTCTCTTCTCATTTTCTAACTCCTCATCATTTCTACTCTATTAGGATGACGAACGCGAAGATCAAGTACGCCCAACCGGATGAAGGCACACGTTTTGGATTTCACTTGAAGGAAGTCACCAAGTACCTGAACATTGGATTACCAAGCTTCACGGGAACCTTCAACGCCACTCTGCCTGAAGAGGAGCGCTGGAAGATTCAAGCTCACGTTCCGGGAAGGACATTCGCGCCAATCATGAAGCCCATAGATAGTGTTTTCAATGCACCAACCTGGAGTCTGGGAAAGAGCATGGCAGCTCATATCACCATGGGACGCATTGGAGAAGTTTATCAAGAAGACCTCAAGGACACTATCTACCAGATTTGCGGATGCCGAGATGAACAATGGGAGTTAGTCAGCACCAAGAAGGATAGATCCATTGCATCTTTCATCCAGGAGTTAAACCAGCACATTCGATGCCACGAGAACCAGATGTGCAATGATATGATAGAGTTGAAGCATGCGAAGGCAAGGATCATCGAGCTAGAAGGAGAACTGAAGGCTACACGCAAGGACTACATGGACGAAATCATAGCTCTAGCAAGGCACAATGGCGATCTTAAGCAGGAGATTGAAGAACTCAAGAGGAAATTAGCATCCAGGAAGGAAGACAAGTACGCCGCATGTCCGGACAACTACATGATCATTGACGACACCGATTCGGATCCAAGTGAACCCGACTTTGAAGACGAAGCTGGAGCAGACATCATGGAGTCTTCCACCGATTCAAATTTCTAGATGACCACCAAATAGTAGTAGTATTTCCCCCATGTATACATTATAGTTTGAGCACTTTTGCGATAGTTCTAGACCGTTTGTATGCCCTTGTTTGAATTGAATGAAGTGATTTTGTGTGCATTTGCTCATGTGCAGTGGGGTAGTGTTTCTCCTTAGATATCACTCTATTCTTAATTCTCGTCTTTTCTAAACCCTCAGATGCCTCCGAGACGTGACAATGGATTTCCACCGGAGCTCACTCAGTTGATCCAACAGCAGAATCAATTGATGCAGATGTTAGTCCAGAACCAGCAAAACAACAACAACAACCCACCACCACCACCACCACCTGTTGACCACTTAGCCCGTTTCCTTAGGATAAATCCGCCGGTGTTTTCTAGTAGCACCGATCCAATAGTAGCAGACGATTGGCTCCGCAAGATAGGAAGGGAGTTGACTACTGCAGGATGCACAGATGGTGAGAAAGTGAAGTTTGCCGCACATCAACTTGACGGACCCGTGGCAGCCTGGTGGGAGAATTTCACAGCCACTTACCCAGTTGACACGGTCACATGGGATCAGTTTCAGCAAGCTTTCCGCACTGCCCATGTTTCAGCAGGAGCTATGGCCATGAAGAAGCGTGAGTTTCGCAACTTACGCCAAGGAGGAAGGACAGTTGGCCAGTACGTTGACGACTTCAGCAAGTTAGCACGTTATGCCCCAGATGACGTTGCTACGGATGCAGCTAAGCAGGAGAAGTTTCTGGAAGGACTGAATGATGAGCTAAGCATGCAGTTGATGGTAGCAAGTTTCAACAACTACCAGGAGTTGGTAGATCGTGCCATCATGATTGAAGGGAAGCAACAGCAGATCGAGAACCACAAGAGGAAGTATGGACAGGGGAAGTATAACTCTGGAGCCCAGCAGAAGCCCCATTTTACCCCTAAACCGGGATTTCAGTTTCAGCATACCCATGGAGGAGGTAGTTCGCACAACCATAATGGCCACAAGAATGGTAATGGGAATGGAGGAAGCAACGGCCAGAACCGTACCACCCCATCAACCCCAACCAAGAGAGATCTGAGTCAAGTCACCTGTTTCAAATGTTCGAAGACCGGACATTATGCCAATGAATGTCCTGAAGGCCAGAATGGAAATGGCAATGGAAGCTTTGGGAAGAAGCCGAACCCTTTCAACAGGGGACAGGTGAACCACGTTAATGTGGAGGAGGTTGAAGATCAGCCTGCTGCAGTAATCGGTAAGTTTCTGGTTAAGTCACTTACTGCACTTGTTCTTTTTGATACTGGTGCATCGCATTCATACATATCAAGGGGATTTGTGGATAAATATAACCTGCCAACCCAAGCCCTTAGGTCACCCATGTTAGTAAGCTCACCAGGAGCGGAGTTTATGGCTAGACGATGGTGTGATCGGTTGCCATTAAGGATTGGTAACTATGCGTTTCCCTTAGACCTAATAGTATTGGAATCTCAAGGATTGGATGTGATATTAGGCATGGATTGGTTATCAAAGTATGAAGGGAACATTGAATGCGCTAGTAAGTCAATTTTGCTTACCACCCAGAAGGAAGAAGGATCAAGTATGTATCCCGGCATGTGCCAAATAGGACACAAGTAAATTCTTTATCAGGAGTTGTGCAGGAAGAAGTACCAGTGGTGAAGGATTACCCTGATGTATTTCCTGAGGAATTGCCAGGCATGCCACCAGATAGAGACATTGAGTTTTTGATTGAGTTATTGCCAGGTACAGGCCCAATATCGAAGCGACCATACCGGATGCCAGCAAAGGATTTGGTAGAAATTAAAAATCAAATTAAGGAGTTACTGGAGAAAGGTTACATTCGCCCAAGTTCTTCGCCTTGGGGATCACCCATACTTCTAGTGGAGAAGAAGGATGGATCATTAAGGATGGTTGTCGATTACCGTGGATTGAATGAAGTAACCATCAAGAATAAGTACCCACTGCCAATGATTAATGATCTGTTTGATCGTTTGCAAGGAGCTAAAGTATTTTCCAAGATCGATTTGCGATCAGGGTACCACCAGTTGAAGATTCGAGAGTAGGACAACCCAAGACAGCTTTTACCACGAGATACGGATTGTATGAGTATACCGTTATGTCATTTGGATTGACTAACGCGCCTGCCTATTTTATGAACCTGATGAACAAGGTGTTTATGGAGTTTTGGATAAGTTCGTCGTAGTGTTCATCGATGATATTCTGGTTTATTCAAAGAATGAAGAGGAGCATAAGGAACATTTGCGTTCGGTTTTGGAGAAACTAAGGGAACATCAGTTATATGCCAAATTCAGCAAATGTGAGTTTTGGTTAAAGGAAGTTGGATTCCTTGGACATGTTATATCCGGAGAGGGGATAGCAGTTGACCCCACAAAAGTTGAGACCGTAACCGAATGGGAAGCACCAAGGACAGTTGGAGAGATCCGGAGTTTTCTTGGACTCGCAGGATACTACCGGAGATTCATTGAGAATTTTTCAAAGATTGCGAAGCCTATGACTGAATTGTTGAAGAAGGATACTAAGTTGAAATGGACTGAGGAGTGTGAGGCTAGTTTCGAGGAGTTGAAGAAACGTTTGGTTACCTCACCAGTATTGATTTTGCCAGATCAGACCAAGGATTATGAGGTGTATTGCGACGCTTCATGTCGAGGACTTGGAGCAGTGCTTATGCAGGAAGGAAGAGTTGTTTCGTATGCTTCACGACAACTGAAGCCTCACGAATTGAATTATGCCATGCATGATTTGGAGTTAGCAGCCGTAGTGCATGCATTGAAGACATGGAGACATTTCCTCATTGGAAATCATTGTGAGGTGTACACGGACCACAAGAGTTTGAAGTACATTTTCATGCAGAAGGAGTTGAATCTCAGGCAAAGGAGATGGTTGGAGCTCGTCAAGGATTATGATATGAGATTGCATTACCATCCTGGAAAAGCTAATGTAGTAGTTGACGCATTGAGCCGTAAGAGCCATGTCAATACCTTAATGACGGGAGAAATACCCAAGGAGTTAGCAGAAAACCTTCGCGAGCTATGTTTGGAGATAGTTCCAAGAGGCTATGTAGCAGCATTGGAGATTCAGTCAACATTGATGGATAAAATCAGAGAGGCTCAGAAATCTGACAAGGAGATTGCTTCCATAAAAGAGAAAATGAGCGAAGGAAAAGCAAAGGGATTTCGTGAGGATGAGCACGATACCCTATGGTTTGAGGACCGTGTTTATGTGCCAAATGACCCGGAGATCAGGAAGTTGATTCTACAAGAGGCACATGATTCACCCTATTCGATTCACCCAGGAAATACCAAGATGTATTTGGATTTGAAGGAAACATTCTGGTGGACCGGAATGAAGAAGGATATTGCAGCATATGTAGCAGTTTGTGATGCGTGTCAGAGAGTAAAGGCAGAGCATCAGAAGCCAGCAGGATTGTAACCGTTGCCAATACCCGAATGGAAGTGGGATAAGATAGGCATGGATTTTATCACAGGACTACCCAGGACGAAAGCTGGCTATGACTCGATATGGGTAGTAGTTGATCGTTTGACGAAGGTAGCACATTTTATTCCAGTTAAGACCACTTACACCAGTGCTAAGTTGGCAAAGATATACATGACTAGGATCATTTTTTTGCATGGAGTTCCGAGGAGTATCATATAAGATAGAGGAACCCAATTTACCTCAAAGTTTTGGAATCAGTTGCATGAAACTTTAGGAACCAGACTAGAGTTCAGCACAGCTTTTCACCCACAGACGGATGGACAGACCGAGAGAGTCAATCAGGTTTTGGAAGATATGCTGAGAGCTTGTGCACTAGATTATGGATCTAGTTGGGATGATAACTTGCCGTATGCGGAATTTTCTTATAACAACAGTTACCAAACCAGTTTGAAGATGGCACCTTTCGAAGCTTTATACGGAAGGAGGTGCAGGACACCGTTGTCATGGGACGAAGTTGGAGACCGTCAATTCTTTGGACCAGATTTGATTAAAGAGTCTGAACAGAAAGTGAAGTTGATTCGCGATAGGCTCAAGGTAGCCCAGTCCAGGCAGAAAAGCTACGTAGATTCTAAACGCAAGGAGACAGTTTACGAAACCGTATACAGAGTTTATCTTCGAGTATCCCCACTTCGAGGAGTTAAGCGCTTTGGAGTTAAGGGAAAATTAGCACCGCGTTTCGTTGGACCGTATAAGATCTTGCAACGTATGGGAGAAGTCGCTTATAAGTTGGAATTACCAGAGGGACTGTCAGGAGTTCATGATGTATTCCATGTTTCTCAGCTAAAGAAATGTCACGCCGAGATGGCAGAGATACCGCTAAGAGATACAGTGCCACTTGAAGCGATTCAGTTGAAGGATGACTTAACGTATGAGGAAAAACCAGTAAAGATTCTCGATTTTGCCAACAGAGTTACCCGAAGCAAGGTTATCAAGTTTTGCAAAGTTCAGTGGAACCACCACTCAGAGGGTGAAGCCACCTGGGAGAGAGAAGAAGATTTGCTCAAGGACCACCCTCACCTATTTTCTAGCTAACCCGAATCTCGAGGGCGAGATTCATCTTAAGGGGGGTAGGTTTGTAACATCCCAAATTTTCAATTTGGAATGTTATACATTAGATCATCATGCATAGCATATTTTCTTGCATTTTGGTCGATCCTAGAAATTTCCCGCAACTCAAGGACCTTCGGAGAGAGTTGGAGATTTCGTTATTTTCATATTTGAGAGTTTTCTCAAATTTGAAAAGAGGATCATTTGATTTACTTATTTCATCTTCAATTATTTTTCTAATATCAAAAATATGAGAGAGAGAATAATATGACTTTCCCAACATTTAGGAAAAATGAAGATTTAATAGATAGATCAAAATTTTGTTTTCCGGTGTTTGTTTGCATTTTATTTGGATAGGGAATAATGCATGTTTTCAAAAATTGCATTCTAGGTCCGGAGAAAAGTTCATTTTGTTCGACTCATTTTTACGAGTCAGAGAAAATTTACTTTAGAAGTTTTGGAGTTCGTTTAGTTTCTTTTTCTTTGTTTTTTTCTGCGCGCGGAATTATTTAAAAAAAATCCCGTAGGCCCAGCCGCCCTGCCTCGCGCGCCAGCCCCGCCGCCAAGCCGAGTCCTAGAAGGACTCTAGGCCGCCGCCGCCACTCCCCCTCTTTCTTGCCCCCTCCCCCAAGCCAACACCCCCT
>NC_041382.1:746246993-746256797 GCF_002162155.2 Triticum dicoccoides | reverse complement strand
CCAGCCCCACCGCCCGCGCCCCAAGCCGCGCCGCCAGCCGCCGCCCTCGCCTAGCGCCGCCGCCGCCCTTGCACCCCGCTGCCGCCAGAGCCTCGTCGAGGTAGCCGCGCCACCTTTTTCCCTCGGTTCAGTTTTTTTTCTAGAAAACCATTCCGGTTTCTTTTCCGGTTCTTTGTTTCAGTTTTTCTTCCGAAACCCTAGTTCGGTTTTCCGTTTTGTTTTCGGTTTAGTTGTTAGCGAACGTTCGCCGGACCGTTCGTCTTAACGAACGTGATCACTGGTTATTCCCGGTTAACGAACGTCCGTTCGTTTAACCGTTCTTCGTTTTCTTTCTCGCCGGATTTACTCCGCGTCTTTTCTGATCGCGATCTTAGATCCGATCTTCGTTCCAGTTTATCTTCTCGCTCGTTTATTGGAATCAGGTGATTCAAGCGCCTGGAGTTTCGTTTCGAAACCGCAGTTCCGTCTAATCAACTTAAACAAGTTTTGGCTACAGTAAAACTTGACCTAGTTTCAACTTGCTAGAATCGAGTTGTTTTCTTCCGCCGTTTGTTTTCCGTTTCTTTGTTCGGCTCGTTCTTTCTTTGCAACCGGAGTTCTTAAGTTGAACTTTCTGGTTCGTTCTCTTGTTCGAGTTTTACCTGTGCATTAGTTGAGTACTTATTGAATGCTTGTTGTTTGTCTGCGATAGATCACCCGGAGTGCGGCGCTTGTTACTTCGAATCTCTAGGTCTCGCGGATCATCAGCAAGGCAAGTAACACTTTGATCATACCTTTTCTACAACCCAGTTTTATTGCATTAGATCAATCCTCACACATTGCATGATTAGGATCTAATTAATTTGTGGGATGGGAAGTAGATGAGGTAGTACCTATTACTTGTATTATTATGAAACCTTTGGGAGTTACTTCTACGTTGCTTATATGCCATGCTATGCTACTAGACGTGGATTGGGTGAGTGATATCCATGACAGATGTGAGTTTGTTAAATTTTAATGGTTTATATAAGGTGGCAACTTAAACACACATCTGGGTGGATTGAGGCACCTGATGTCTATCAGGACTTGCCTGTTTTTATTTTGGACCGCCACCCAGGCTCAAAGGGATCATAAGATCATTCATGCTAGTAACTTCCGTGTGCAGCCACAAGCCATTATGGGCTCTGGCATAGTTGACTAAGTCGTGCGAACTCTTACAGTGGTAGACTAGCAGATGTAGGGGATTAGGTGGTACAGTGTACCCGGACGTAAGGTGCTAGCGCTTCTGAAAGACTGTGTCTCGGTCATCCGTCTTCTCAAACACCATGTAGTGCGAGAAAACAAACGGAGGTGATCGAGTCTTGTGGGGAAAAGTGTGCAAACCTCTATAGAGTGTAATAAACTAATCATGATTAGCCGTGTCCCGGTTATGGACAACTTGAGTATCTAGTACTTGAATATCATGTGAATCTCATCATGTTACTCTAATTAATATTGTTGGGTTTTAATTGTTCACTTAATTGGGATCGAAATGCTGTCAACCATTCTCGATGTTTAACAACTACCATGATAGTTAAATAAATTTATTCCTTTGTAGTAGGGAAAAACTGGCTTTACGCAAAACTGTAACCATAGAGCCTTCCACCAGCCATACATGCATGTAGTATAGTTCATTGCTGTTCATTACTCTCTATGTGTTACATTGCCAGCATATTCCATCTGCTGACCCGTTTTCGGGCTGCAACTTTCATGTTGCAGACTTTTCAGACGACGAGTAAGGTGCTTTAGGTCGTGGTTCTATACTCAGTGATGCCGTTGGAGTTGATGGACCCATTTATCTTCCGAGTCTTCCACTGTTATCGTTATTAGATGGCCTTAAGCCATATTTATTGTATTAAGTTCTCTTTTGAGACATCGATGTAATAAGTGTGTGATTGCCACTCTGCTATAAATCCTTCGAAGTACTGTGTGGTGTCAGCATTACTGATCCAGGGATGACATCGGAGCACAGAAGACTTGATCCATTCGGCTCGGGTCACTACACCTTATTCCATAGTCCATTCAATCTTTACCCAAAACTTGAAAACTTCACAACACGAAACTCAACAGAAAACTCGTAAGCTCCGTTAGTATAAGAAAATAAATCACCACTTAGGTACTGTAACGAACTCATTCTTTAATTTTATTGGTGTAATATCTCTTGTATTCCAACTTCTCTATGGTTCATACCCTCCAATACTACTCATAGATTCATCAAAATAAGCAAACAACACATAGAAAACAGAATCTATCAAAAACACAACAGTCTATAGTAATATGTATCAAACGTATACTTTTGGAACTCCAAAAATTCTACCAAAATAGGATGACCTAAATAATTTTTTTATTGATTTGCTCCAACTGGAATCAATATTTTATCATGTTGGTGATTTTTCACAATTGTTTTCGTGAACAGAAAGTTTCTGGAATTTTCAGCAAGATCAAATAACTATCATCCAAGAAGATCTTATAGGTCTTGCTTGGCACAATCACTAATTAAAACATAAAACCACATCTAACCAGAGGCTAGATCAAAAATTTATTACTAAACAGAACCAAAAAGCAAGAAACAAAAATAAAATTGGGTTGCCTCCCAACAAGCGCTAACGTTTAACGCCCCTAGCTAGGCATGATGATTTCAATGATGCTCACATAAAAGATAAGAACTGAAACATAAAGAGAGCATCATGAAGAATATGACTAGCACATGTAAGCCTAACCCACTTCCTATGCATAGGGATTTTGTGAGCAAACAACTTATTGGAACAAAAATAAACTAGCATAGGAAGGCAAAACAAGCATAACTTTAAAACTTTAAGCACATAGAGAGGAAACTTGATATTATTGCAATTCCTACGAGCATATATTCCTCCCTCATAACAATTTTCAGTAGCATCATGAATGAATTCAACAATATAACCATCACATAAAGCATTCTTTTCATGATCTACAAGCATAGAAATTTTATTACTCTCCACATAAGCAAAATTGTTCTCATCAACAATAGTGGGAGAAAACTCAACAAAATAACTATCATGTGATTGAAAATTAAGATCAAGATGACAAGTTTCATGGTTATCATTATTCTTTAAAGTGTATGTGCACTAGTAGAAAAGGGGGCTTTGGTCCAGGCCGGGTAACCCCATTAGTCCCGGTTCAGTCCAGAACCGGGACCAATGGGGGCATTGGTCCCGGTTCATGAGCCCAGGGTCCGACCGGGCCACGTGGGCCATTGGTCCCGGTTCATCTGGACCTTTTGGTCCTGGTTGGTGGGATGAACCGGGACCAATGGGCCTCGCTCCTGGCTCACAACCATTGGTCCCGGTTCGTGCCTCAAGCCGGGACTAAAGATTAGACCTTTAGTCCCGGTTTGAGGCACGAACCGGTACTAATGGGGATGAGACCTTTAGTCCCGGTTCGTGCCACGAACCGGTACTAAAGGTCCCATTTTCAAACTCTACCCCCCAGGTGGATCGCCTTTTCAGTTTTAAAAAAATAAAAGAAAATGATGGAAATGTCAAAAAAAATAAAAGAAAATAAGTTTCCCATGTGATATGTGGTCTAGTTGTTGGGAAAATTTGCAAATGTGAATTTTGACTTTATTTGCAAAATCTCTCTGAAATTTGTAAAAATGGGCATAACTTTTGCATACTAACTCGGATGAAAAAGTTTTTTATATGAAAATTCATCTACTCGAAAAGCTACATCCGAATTGAACCGGGGGAACATCGTTCAATATCTTCAAAATCCCGAAAAACCTAACAGAACGAAAGATACAGGGCTTTTAAGATCTAGAGGGGGGGGGGGAATGAAAGATACTAACTCGGGAAGTTAGATGATTTGGAATGATGAGGGGTGATTATAGGATAAATTGAGAAGTGATGAGGGGTGGTGATTACAGACTAGAGGTTAAAATAATTCAGAAATTTGAAAATAAAAAAATTCAAAAAAAAATTCAATTTTTTTTTCAAAAAAATCATAAAATTTCCTTTAGTCCCGGTTGGTGTTACCAACCGGGACTAAAGGTGGAGCTCCACATGGCCGCGCCCTTTAGTCCCGGTTCTGGATTGAACCGGGACTAAAGAGAGAGGCATTAGTACCGACATTTTAGTCCCGGTTCCAGAACCGGGACTAAAGGCCCTTATGAACCGGGACTGAAGGCCCTTTTTCTACTAGTGGTGTCATCACAATAATCATCATAGATAGGAGGCATGCTTTCATCATAGTAAATTTGCTCATCAAAGCTTGGGGGACAAAAAACATCATCTTCATCAAACATAGCTTCCCCAAGCTTGTGGCTTTGCATATCATTAGCATCATGGGTATTCAAAGAATTCATACTAACAACATTGTCATCATGCTCATCATTCACATATTTTATGCCAAGCATCCTATGTAGTTCTTCTTCTAGCACTTGAGCACAATTTTCCTTCCCATCATTTGCACGAAAGACATTAAAAAGATGAAGCATACGAGGTACCCTCAATTCCATTTTTTGTAGTTTTCTCTTATAAACTAAATTAGTGATAAAACAAGAAACAAAAAGATTCGATTGCAAGATCTAAATATATACCTTCAAGCACTCACCTCCCCGGCAACAGCGCCAGAAAAGAGCTTGATGTCTACTACGCAACCTTCTTCTCGTAGACGTTGTTGGGCCTCCAAGTGGAGAGGTTTGTAGGATAGTAGCAAATTTCCCTCTAGTGGATGACCTAAGGTTTATCAATCCATGGGAGGCGTAGGATGAAGATGGTCTCTCTCAAACAACCCTCAACCAAATAACAAAGAGGCTCTTGTGTCCCCGACACACCCAATACAATGGTAAATTTTATAGGTGCACTAGTTTGGTGAAGATATGGTGATACAAGTGCAATATGGATGGTAGATATGGGTATTTGTAATCTAAAAATATAAAAATAGCAAGGTAACACTACTAGGAAAAGGCCTGCTAGTGGCGCACCTGTTTTCGCTACTAATGGCGCACTGCAGGTGCGCCACTAGCACCACGCCATTAGTATCTGGTATACTAATGGCGCACCACAGGTGCGCCATTAGTATCCCACAGGTGCGCCATTAGTATCTGGTATACTAATGGCGCACCACATAGAAGTGCGCCATTAGTAACAATTTTGTTGAAAATAAAATTCAGAAAAAAAATTCAAATTTTTTTTCAATTTTTTTCGTTATTTTCTTAATCTCGGGTCACTATGGCTTAATCTCGGGTCAATATGCTTAATCTCAAGTAAAATCGCACTCTGTGGTCAAACTTCCCGGAAGGTCACCCATCCTCACACTACTCCAGTCCGAGCATGCTTAACTTCACAGTTCTATCCAACCCCAGCACCAGCTCACTTCACAGGCACTTGTTGATATATCTATCATATCAAGCCTATTAAACCTTGTTGATGTCTAGGACTTTGTTCATGTTCATGAGTATGATGAAATTTTGAAAAAATATTTCAAACTTCCCGGTCATATTACGTATCATATTTTTTTAAAAATTCCAAAAAAAATTTTGAAACCAATTTTTTTTCTGTTACTAGTGGCGCACCTAGCAAATGGTGCGCCACTAGTAAGTTTGATTTTTTTTCATCCCCCCCCTCTAGATCTTAAAAGCCCTGTATCTTTCGTTCTGTTAGGTTTTTCAGGATTTTGAAGATATTGAACAATGTTCCCCCGGTTCAATTCGGATGTAACTTTTTGAGTAGATGATTTTTCATATAAAAACTTTTTAATCCGAGTTCGTTGCAAAAGTTATGCCCATTTTACAAATTCCAGAGAGATTTTGCAAATAAAGTCGAAATTAATATTTGTAAATTATCCCAACAAGTAGACCACATATCACATGGGAAACTTATTTTTCTTATTTTTTTGACATTTCCATCATTTTTTTAAACTGAAAAGGCGGTCCACACGGGGGGGGGGGGTGCATTCGGTGGAATTTTTGGTCAAAGTTAGTAATGGCGCACCACTCCCACGGTGCGCCATTACTAGTTTTGAAAAAAAATAAAAAAAGTTGATTTTTTTTGAAAAAAACTTAGTAATGGCACACCGTGGGTGTGGTGTGCGCCATTACTAGTTTTGAAGAAAATAAAGAAAGGTGAATTTTTTTTTAAAAAAAATTAGTGATAGCGCACCGAGGGTGTGGTGCGCCAGTACTAGTTTAACTAATAATGGCGCACTATCCCCTGGTGCGCCAATACTAGTTTTGAAAAAAATAAAAAAAATTGTTAGTAGTGGCGCACCGTGGGTATGATGCGCCATTAGTATTTAGAGTTTAATGGCGCACCAACACATGGTGCGCCATTAGTATATAGTCACTACTAGGGAAAAGCCTAGCAGCAGCGCGGGTTTTGGGCCTATTAGCTGCGCGGGGGTCAGCGCTACTAATAAGGTGCTACAGCTAACGTATAGCAGCAGCGCGGGTGCCACCCACGCTACTACTACGTCCGTTAGTAGTAGCATGGGTAAAAACTAGCGCTACTACTAACCCGCAGAATTTTTTTTCGAATTTTTTTGCGCGAATTTTCAAATTTTTGAATTATTTTAACCTCTAATCTCTAATCACCCTCATCGCTGCTCAATTTAATCTCTAAGCACCCCTCATCATTCCAAATCATCTAGCTTCCCGGACGGTCACCCATCCTCTCACTACTCCAGCCTGAGCACGCTTAACTTCCAGGTTCTATTCTCCCTCGATTCCAAGTCTGCACTTGTTGTTTTCCTGACAATAGTAAGATGTCAATCCTATTAACCCTCAGGAGTTTAGCTTGAGCATGAAGTCACAAATTTCGCTGTTTGAGTTTAAAACTATTGTTCTAAAAAACAATAATTATTTAGTAACACTAATATTTCTTGAATAAGGAGTTTGACCACATTTTGACCAAAGTTTGACCATAGTTTGACCAGATTTGACCAAAATTCCAAAAAACTAAAATAATTATTTAGTAACACTAATATTCTTGAATAATTATTTAGTAAAACTAATACTCCTTGAATAAGTAGTTTGACCACAGTTTGACCAGATTTGACCAAAATTAAAAAAAAACTGAAATTTAAGCATAACTTTTTTTCGTTTTAGAATTTGAGGATTCTAAAAATTTGCAAACAGGCCATAGGCCGTCTCCATCATATGCGGATTTTCGTGCTGAACATTTTGATATATTATACGTTTTTTTCTGACATCGTATGCAAAAGTTATAGCCGTTTTACATTTTCCCTACACTTTTTGCAAAACATGTCCAAATTTAAGTTTTTAAATTTTCCTAACTAGTAGACGTAGTAACATAACTACATCTCGAAGGACTTTAATTTTTGAAACATTTTGATATATTATACATTTTTTTCTAACATCGTATGCAAAAGTTATAGCCGTTTTACATTTTCCCTACATTTTTTGCAAAACATGTCCAAATTTAAGTTTTTAAATTTTCCTAACTAGTAGATGTAGTAACATAACTACATCTCGAAGGATTTTAATTTTTGAAGTTTTTATCATTTTCTTTTGCTTTTTACAAAACCGAAAAGGCGATCCACAAGGGGGGGGGGTAGAGTTTCAAAATGGGACCTTTAGTAGTAGCGAGGGATTTTACCCCTCGCTACTACTATGGCATGTCCCGGAGGGGCATGGTTGAGACCTCTTAGTAGTAGCGAGGGGTAAAAACTTAGTAGTAGCGCGGGTTTATAACCCTCGCTACTACTATGGCATGGCCCAGGGGCATAGTAGAGACCGCTTAGTAGTAGCGAGGGGTAAAAACCAGCGCTACTGCTATCAACTTAGTAGTAGCGAGGGTTAAAAACCCACGCTACTACTATGGCATGTCTCGGGGGGCACAGTGGAGACCGCTTAGTAGTAGCGAGGGTAAAAAACCAGCGCCACTGCTATCAACTTAGTAGTAGCGAGGGTTAAAAACCCGCGCTACTGCTACTTAGCAGCATCGCCTGATTTTAAAGCGCGCTGCTGGTAAGATTCTGTGTATAGGCTTTTCCCTAGTAGTGAGTAGTGGCGCACCACATGTGTGGTGCGCCATTAATGTCCATATTATCTATAGCCCTTTTCCTAGTAGTGTAACTAATGATAAAAGTGAGCACAAACGATATTGCAATGCTAGGAAACAAGGCCTAGGGTTCATACTTCCACTAGTGCAAGTTCTCTCAACAATAATAACATAATTGGATCATATAACTATCCCTCAACATGCAACAAAGAGTCACTCCAAAGTCACTAATAGCGGAGAACAAACGAAGATATTATTGTAGGGTACGAAACCACCTCAAAGTTATTCTTTCTGATCGATCTATTCAAGAGTCCTTAGTAAAATAACACAAAGCTATTCTTTCTGTTCTATCTATCATAGAGTTCGTACTAGAATAAAACCTCAAGACACAAATCAACCAAAACCCTAATGTCACCTAGATACTCCAATGTCACCTCAAGTATCTGTGGGTATGATTATACGATATGCATCACACAATCTCAGGTTCATCTATTCAACCAACACAAAGAACTTCAAAGAGTGCCCCAAAGTTTCTACCGGAGAGTCAAGACGAAAACGTGTGCCAACCCCTATGCTTAAGTTCACAAGGTCACTGAACCCGCAAGTTGATCACCAAAACATACATCAAGTAGATCATGTGATATCCCATTGTCACCGCAGATAAGCACATGCAAGACATACATCAAGTGTTCTCAAATCCTGAAAGACTCAATCCGATAAGATAACTTCAAAGGGAAAACTCAATCCATCACAAGAGAGTAGAGGGGGAGAAACATCATAAGATCCAAGTATAATAGCAAAGCTCACGATACATCAAGATCGTACCACCTCAAGAACACGAGAGAGAGAGAGAGAGAGAGATCAAACACATAGCTACTGGTACATACCCTCAGCCCCGAGGGTAAACTACTCCCTCCTCGTCATGGAGAGCGCCGGGATGATGGAGATGGCCACTGGTGAGGGTTCCCCCCTCCGGCAGGGTGCCGGAACAGGGTCCCGATTGGTTTTTGGTGGCTACAGAGGCTTGCAGTGGCGGAACTCCCGATCTATTCTGTTCCCCGATGTTTTTAGGGTATATGGATATATATAGGTGAAAGAAGTCGCTCAAGGGAGCCACGAGGGGCCCACGAGGGTGGGGGCGCGCCCAGGGGGCAGGCGCTCCTCCCTGCCTCGTGGCCACCTCGAAGCTTCCTTGACTTGAACTCCAAGTCTCCTGGATCACGTTCATTCCAAAAATCACGCTCTCGAAGGTTTCATTCCGTTTGGAATCCGTTTGATATTCCTTTAATGTGAAACACTGAAACAAGGGGAAAAACAGAAACTGGCACTGGGCTCTTGGTTAATAGGTTAGTCCCAAAAATAATATAAAAGTGCACAGTAAAGCCCATTAAACATCCAAAACAGATAATATAATAGCATGGATCAATCAAAGATTATAGGTAGGTTGGAGACGTATCACGAGGCCCTTCGGCGGCGGCGTCCATACTAGCCGGATCTGCTGATGTTGCTCCAGCTCTCGCTCGCTTGCTCGCTCATGCTGTTGTTGCTCTCCCCCTCGCTCGTGCTGCTGGTCTGCTCAGATTTAGCTACACTTCAACAGACTGAATCGACTTTTGGGTTAGTCAATTTTTAGGGGGTGGGAGGCTCGCCGAAGTTAAGGAAGAACCACCCGTAGCGGAGAGGGGGGCTCGCCGGAGAGGTACCCCACTATCTATCTTACGGTTTAGGGTGGGGGCGGCGGTCGCCGGCGGTGGGGACGCGGTGGTGTGGCGGTGGCATGGGGATCGCC
>NC_041382.1:746224469-746246497 GCF_002162155.2 Triticum dicoccoides | reverse complement strand
CGAGGCGGCGCGGGAGTTCCGCCGACCGCGGGCGGCGGGGGCCGGCGGTTCGGCCGGTGGCGGCTGGCGGCTCAGGGGGGTGGAGGTTGAAGATGAACTGCAGGCCCTCCCTAAACTACATGAGAAGTGCCTCTCTGCTACCATTGCGTTCAATTTTGATAGTAACATTCAAATTCCACAGTAAATTTCAGTTTCGACAGTTAAGTTCAGAGTCAACAGTTTTTACCTCATCTGTTGTAGTCAGATGTTTTTTGGTGATGTAAATTTTACATCTATCACTTTTTGGTAATGTATTTTACATCATCTATTAGAGATGCTATTAGAATCCCACTTGAGATTAACGATGTTTGTCTTGTACTGCTTCAACCTCGACGTCTTATGGCTCTCGCCGGAACTGCTCCAACGACGGAACCATCCATCACAACAGAGCAGTGCCCTAGACACCATCTGCAGATTCCTCAGATCTTCCTCCACACCTCCGACAACCACCTATGCCTCAACTTCTTCAGCGACCAACCCAATGATGCTGAGGTCGACACAGCTACGGCAAAGAGGTTGTACACTTATCGCATCACTTATTACTCTACATTCATGTTGATCAATTAGGGATATTTTGGTTCAAAGGAAAAACATAGCAATTGGAAATTTTACTATGGCACTCTACTATTCAATTATTCATGCATTTTGTTGAAAGGAATGGAGCAAAACATCCACATAGACCTACTTTACAAAATCCTATGCACAAAAACAAGACCAGGTGCATCAGTGGCAGAATAACATTCTAACTGTACACGCTGTCATATGGTTTCACTTTAATTTGGCCATGTTTCTTTCCATTCCTCTGCTCTTCCAATTCATGTGAACCAAACACCCAAGTTGACAGAAATCCCGTGTTTACAAATGCTATGTTTCCGACGTGCATTCCTATCATATTCCGGTGTTTTTCCTATCCCTGCGTTTTTAGAATCCTGCAAGCCAAAGGAGCCCTTACATAATTACTTCAGTTACAGGTAGGCGTCTAAGAAAACTTTGTGTGGTTTGTCATGCTCCCACCGTGACGTCGTCCACCTCAGTTGAGCTGCTCCATCGACAGAAGCATCCACCAAACCAGACATCATGACTCCTGACCGTCTTTTGCCGCCTCAGATCTCCTTCCCTGCCGCCGGCACCCACCGCAACTGCATCACCATCATTGACTCGGCAGATGAACTTGAGGAGTACACGGGTCCACAAGAGAGGTCACACTCTTTTGTTTCCGCTTATGTTATGCATTGCTTAATATTACCTGCTACTTTATCATCCTGTTCACCTCTTAGACTCCATGTAAGGTCCAAATTAATGTTCAAACCCGAGTTTTAAAACTACTTGTGAGGCACATATCGAGGCAGCTATGAATAGTATCTCTGTCTATTATTTGGTTCACCTATGGTATGCCTATGTTGTTCATATTGGGTGGGAAACAAATAGTAAAGCAATCATCATTTGTCTTTTTATTAAATTAAAGCTATCATCAGCCTGCTATCATTATTTTTGGATCCATCCACTAGTTGTTACCATCACTCTAGATTTCTGCATGCTCTCCTTACATAATCTCACTATATTTTTTTCATATGCATGTTAGATATTGTACACAGTCATGCTGAACATGTAGAGAAAAAGAGAAGAGTTTTGCGTGGCAATACAATGTCATGCAGACATCGCTCCATGGTGGGTTCAATGGCAAACCCTCCCCCCCCCTCTCTAGATTGTAATCCAGAGGAAGATATATGTTCTGAGGCAGATTCAGACGCAGCTGACCACTCCTATTTACCCCCCCAAGGTGTTTTCTCTAACTTGGCATGATGATGTTGGTCATATCATGCATATGTTGCCTTGCAGTGCCTACTTTCGACATCATATATGTCATCTGCTTAGTTTACACATGTTCTGTAATGCCACATGTTTATTTTCTATATCATATATGGGAATTATGCAATCTCATCTCTTTTAGCCAGCCATAATATACGTGAAATATGCAATGCCATCCTGTTTAACCAGGCATCATATATTTTAATGATATCTTGCCCATCCTTTTCTTCATTACATTTCCATTTCTCGACAATGTTTGTACATTAAACTACTCTTCCTGTGAATCAGCCATTTGAGTGGGTAATGGAAAAATCTGGAGTGAAAACAAGGTCTTTAGAGCAGACAGTGCTACCTGTCAAAGCAGATCTCTTGTTGGGTCCCGATAGCTCCCTAAAGATGGATTCGGGGACAGATGACTAGTCCTATTCCCCCACCGAGGTGTATGCTCTAACTTGGCACGGTTATATTGCTCATATCATGCATATGGTGTATTGCATTGCATAGTTTAGACATCATATACACAATATTCAACACCATGTTCTTAGTTCAGACATCGTATGTGCGAATGCCCTCTGCTTAGCATATAAATCACATATGTGAATTAAATCATGTGATCCTGATCACTTACATAACATGTATGTGAATTATGTCATGCAAACCTATTTACTAAAGACATCATATAATTATCTCATGCCATCCTGTTTAGTTAGTCATCATATCTTTGAATTATGCCATGCTATGCTATCCAGTTTAGATAGACATCATATACTCCCTCCATCACAGTTTACAGGGCGTCTAGCCCAGATTGCTAGAACCAGGGTATGCAGTGATTGGCTCCATTTCCTCCATGCGGTCGACTAGAAAAAATAGTGTAGTTAAGTGTATGCGCCTAATTAGCTAAGAAGTTAATGCTTCAGTAAACCCCACCTCCAGTAAACGAGCAGCCTTCTTGCATGCATTGGTGGAGACCAATTCCACACCATGTTCACAGCCCACGTTCACACCATGCATGCAGCTAGTACTAGTACTCCTAATTACTCATGCATGATGTACTACTAGGCAGTAAATGAAACACGCCTTAATCCTTCTCAATTTTGGAAATGCTTGAAATCTGAAGGGTGCCTTCTAAACTGTGATGGAGGGAGTATGTGAAATTATGTCATGTTATCCTTTTTAGTTAAACAATATACATGTCAACTATTTCATGCCCTCTTTTTTCCACACTATCTATTGCATTTGTCTCTCATACAATGTCTGTACATTCAACTATGTTTCCTGTTTATCAGCCATTTGAATTGGAGCGGGTGATGGCATTATCTAGCGGAGTAAAAACACGGTCTTCAAATAAAATAGTGCTACCTCTTGGTGGAGATAGCACCCCACTTGTACATGCACAGGAACCGGCCCTACCACACATACCCCAGACTCTCGCAGATTGTACCCCTGCTGCGATGGACAGAGAACCAGCTTCACCCAATCTAACCCCAACCCCAGCAGATAGTAACCCAATTCTTGTTGACACAACACCATCTCCACCACATAGCTCCCAAACAAGAGCAGTTAGTAAGGCAGCTCCGGTGCCCAAAGTGCCAGTACTACCACGGTGAACCCCAACTCCACCAGTTAGTACACCTATTCCTGTGGAGGAAGCACAACTAGCCAGTCATAGTTTAGCATCTATCGCATTTGATGTTGTTAAATCCTATGTGCGTATCTTCCCATCATGGAAATATTATACCAAAGATGAAGGAAAATGCCAATTGCAGGTGTTTGTCCAGGAGTTATGTGTAAGTAATGTTATTCATGGCAATTACTTTGCTTTGTCCCATACATTCTACCTCCATGATGGTTATAATAGAACAATTTTCCCCATTTTTCTCTATAGAGAAGGACTAATTTGGAAACTCAGGATGAGGTAACGTACTTCACTCACAAAGAAACTCATCAAATTTCCTTACGTTCTCCTGAGACACATTTACTGGACGATGATTGGGAGCGCCTTGTTCTGTACTCGTCCAGAACCAAGAATGTGGTAAGGTCTATGAGCTCATTTTCTATTTTTAAGAACTATATTATTGCGTCTTACTGTACTCTGTTCATGTAGAACAAGTGCTTAAACCTTAAGAATAATTGTTCTCATTTAAGATTCCATTGCTATCGTGCATACTGCTTTGCTCTTGTATCAAACTTATGTCTAAATTAAAGGATCCAATCGAAACTACAATGGCACAACAGGTATGTTTACGCATGTTTCTTTAACAAGTTTGCTCTTATAAAGAGCTTTGTTGATTCCAATTTCAATTGTGTATACAGTTGACTTCTCATATCATGCACATTACTAGCATCACAACAGAGCCAATAGTGTTGTTGTACATGTAGACCCGTGGTACCCATCTGAAATCTTGTTGTGCCATGTAGTTTCCCACGCTTTGTATTCTTTCAGTGCTAATTTGTCTTGAACTGATATGATTTGAACCGTGTCTCTATTTTGATTTGGCAAGACAATGCAGTGACCATAGGACATAAATATATGTTTGTTTGATGCTTTTATTATGTACTATTTGGCAATGGAAGACTTGGTAGTTTAATCCCGTCCACCTTACTAATGAACAGGTTCACCGAAATGAGTTTCATATACTAGTACATGCTAAACATGTTATGTGTCTGCTTGTTTCTTCTTTTAGAATGCTGACAGAATATTAGGGAAGAGTGCCTTATTAAGCAATGGTAAAGGAAGTAATGCAGATAAGGTTCAGGATAGTGAGACATCCTTGTTGGTCTCCAAAAAAGCTGATAAAAAACTAAGGAAAACTATCTTGAAGACAGTGAGACAACCCCAAAGTCCTATCTTGGTTTAGTGTTCGAGTTACTGGCCACTACCGCTTGCACAAGCTATTCAAACTCACTATCTGTATCAGTTCGGTTTCTTGAGTCTCAACTACAAGCTGAAAGACATCGAGCAACTGTGCTGCGACAAGAAGCGGAAGGACTGCGGAAGTCCCTGGAGCATTCAACTGCATACTTTCTAGTGCAACAACAAGCATTGGAGGATTTTAGCGCCAAACAGGACAAAGCTAATAAGATAGCTAAGCATATTGCCAGCATGGTGGATACCCAGGATAACGTTTCTTGAGCCCTTCTAAAGTTGTTTCAGTTATGGACTTGTTTTACCGCCGCGTTTATTTGCACTGGTGGCCAATTTAGACAGCCAGTGTATGTAATATGCTGCTTTGTTCCCTATATTTGCACTGGTGGCGAACTTTGATGCCCAGTGGATGTAATATGTGTAATAGCCGTAATAGCCTAGCGTTAGTTGCTTGCTTATTTATTTCCTTATTGTCTTCTTTAGTTGTTTGCTTGTAATCACTGTAGTTCTTTTTCCGCATTTGTCTAGTGGCCACAATAACCTATTTTTATAACTACGCCACAATAACCATGGCAACACACGGACTGTTGTGACCATGGTCCTGCTACCTGCTGTAGTGACCATGGCCCTCCACGGGCTGTATGATCCATGGGCCTTCTACGGGCCGTGTCATCTATGGGCCTTCTACGGGCCATATAATCATTTCACCAAACATGGGCCATACTATTTGTGGACCAATAACGGACCACAAAATGGGCCATAAACGGGCTAGAGTGGAAATCGTCTGTTTTATGGCCCGACCATAACGGACCGTTAATAGGCAGTATTTGATGACGCTATGAAAACAGCCCAATGGGTTAACGGGCCACAAACAGACCCGACTGTAACCATAGGCTGAATTTGGCCCACAAGCAGAACAGGCCAGTAACGGACCGTAAGTAATCGAATTCTAGAAATGAGCCCAAGAATAAATGGGCCCTTAGAAGGCTGAAAGTTAACACGGGCTAGAAACGGCCGACGGAATAATGGGCCATTAATGGGTATAAAGCGATACACTGTTCATTACAGGCTAGTTTCACCACGGGCCGTGAATGGGACAAGAGTTACAAAGGGCCTCATATGCGCCGAAAGACATCATGGGTCATACATGGGCTGGAAGTTACAACGGGCTGGAATCATATTGGATGGCCTAGATGATGCTACTAGGCCTAATTCGGATAAGCCGTAACGGGCCGTGACTTAGCGGGCTGTAAATGGGCTATATGCAAACATGTCGTTAACAGGCTTTTTGTGGGCTAGCCCACTACCTTTTGACCAAGTCAAACGGGCATGCCTTTTCACTGGAATGGGCCTCTGTTGGGCCATGCCATGTGTCGACGTATGATAGGCACCTAAGGTCCAATGGATGGATGACATCTGTCCCAACGGTGAGCCGACGCGTGGTTCATCTAGCCATTCAGAATTTTACACGTGGAAAATCCCCATTGGTCCAGGCTATTAACAAGTTATCGTATTGAAACCGAAACCTGATAGCTTAACGGCGACCCGTTACGGTGGATGCCACGTGCCGATTACCCTTAACAAAATCAATTCTATGACGCGTGATTTATCGTCATGGAAGTGGACACTTTCGTGATGATAATTTTGGTAATGTCATGGAACACTTCTACGACAGCACAGGTATGACTATCTTGATTCTGTCATGAAATCTTCATGGATGTACATGTATGACAGAAAATGTGACCTACTATGACAAACACGTATCATCACGGAAGTGTATTTTTTTGTAGTGATTTCTACACAATATGTTCCCCTTTGAGAGGTTCATGGGACTCTTGAAGAAATATGTTCATAACCGTGCTAGGCCAGAAGGAAGCATCTCCAAGGGCCATGAAAATGAGGAGGTCATTGAGTTTTGCGTTGACTTTATTCCGGACCTTAAACCGATTGGTGTTCCTAAATCGCGGCATGAGGGCAGACTGGGTGGAAAAGGCACGCTAGGACCGAAAGCAATAATATGTATGGATGGGCATTCTATCACTCAAGCACACTGCACTGTTCTACAAAATTCCTCCTTGGTGGCTCTGTATATCGAGGTACACAAGAATATTCTACGCTCCAAACACCCAGAGCAGTCTGACAACTGGATTACATGTGAACAACGGGGACTTTCGCCGGTTCGTTGTAGACACGTGTCATGCATGACGACGTTGTTGAAGATGAGTTGTACTTGTTGTCCAAGTTACCATCTTCGAACATATTGACTTTCAAAGGGTGCGAGATAAATGGGAATACATTTTACACGATCGCCCAGGATAAAAAGAGCACCAACCAAAACAGTGGTGTCCGCTTTGATGCAGCAAACACCAATAGGCCAAAGGACACATATTATGGTTACATAGAGAAGATATGGGAACTTGACTATGGACGTGATTTGAAGGTCCCTTTGTTTCGGTGCAAATGGGACATCTGACAGGAGGCGGGGTAACGGAAGACCCGCAGTACGAAATGACAACAGTGGATCTCAACCATCTTGCGTACGCAGACGAACCATTCGTCCTAGATAGTGATGTGGCGTGGGTTTTCTATGTGAAGGGCATGTCTACCAAGCCAAGAAAAAGAAAAGATAAGGAAGCAAATACATCATACGATGATCCAAAGCGCCACATAGTTCTTTCACGGAAAAGAAACATCGTGGGAGTGGAGGACAAGACAGACATGTCAGAAGATTATGAAAACTTTCATGGAATTGCTCCCTTCACAGTGAATATTGACCCGAGCATCCAGTTAAATTATGAAGATTTTCCATGGTTATGGCGCAAAGGGACACACGCGAAGAAAAAGTTTTATACCCAAAGATCCCACTCTGGGATGTGACCGGCTTCACTCTCATCACTTTCTTCTCTACTGAGTTTCCGAACTTATATATCTAGAAAGTGCCACTTCGGGCAAAACAGAGGGAATCTTTGTAATATTTAGGGTACTTGTGTGTTTTGGCATTTGAAATGCGAAGAAATACTATGTACAAACAAATTTGCAACCCTTTCCGACTTTATTTGCTATTTTTCATGCATTTATTGTTTTTTTGTTCTAAATGACCCTGAAATTGGAAAGCACTACAAATGAACTCTGAAAAGGTTGAAAGTTTGCATGGTATCATCATTTCACCCACATAGCATGTGCTAAAAAGTTGAGAGGGTTACGACAAAAACTGGATGCACTTCGTGTACAAAATGGACAATCTCTTTCGAAGTATCAGGGTTTCGGACGAAAACTCATCTGTTACAAAGGCATTTCATTTTTTTAAACTAATTTCAACTCCAGACTTTGTGTGCATTCAGTATGCACCATTCGAAGCCACGTCATCAATTTTCAACCCTTTTCTGACTTCATTTGCTATTTTTCATGCATTTACTGATTTTTTAGCTAAATGGCCCTGAAATTGAAAAGAACTACAAATGAACTCTCAAAAGGTTGAAATTGGCATAGTATCATCATTTCACCCACATAGCATGTGCTAAAAAGTTGACAGGGTTACCGCAAAATATGGATGCACTTCGTGTACAAAATGGACAATCTCTTTCGAAGTATAAGGGTTTCTGACGAAAACTCATTTGTTACAAAGGCATTTCATTTTTTAATTATTTCAACTCCAAAATTTTTGTGCGTTTAGTATGCACCATTCGAAGCCACGTCATCAGTTTTCAACCCTTTGTGACTTCATTTGCTATTTTTCATGCATTTACTGATTTTTTTTGAGCTAAATGACCCTGAAATTGAAAAGAACTACAAATGAACTCTGAAAAGGTTGAAAGTTGGCATGGTATCATCATTTCACTCACATAGCATGTTCTAAAAAGTTGAGAGGGTTACGACAAAATCTGGATGCACTTCGTGTACAAAATTGATGATCTCTTTCGAAGTATTAGGGTTTCTAACGAAAACTCATCTGTTACAAAGGCATTTCATTTTTTTAAATAACCTAAGAATTACCAAATTGAATATAATGATAAAACACACTAATATTAAATAGCAGAAAAAAGAATCACTAAAAATCTATTTTTAAAGTAAAGTTATTCACAAACTAGTGATTCACACAAATTTCAAATAATTCAAATTTAAACTATTCAAATTTGAAAACTACTAGCACTAACATAAAGTTTATATTTTTACCTGAATAAAAAAGATTCACAAACTCTAAATAAAGCAAAAAAACAACTCAGAAACAAAAGAAAATAAATAAAGTAGAAAAAATTAAAAAAAAACCCGCCTACTAGGCCACCACGGCCTGCATACGACTAGAAACCCAACCTCTAGTTGGGCCAGGATGCAGGCCCGCAACGCCTAGTGGGCGCAATAGGGCAGAGCAGGTGCGGTAGGCCCAGAAGGCGTACCTAAGAGAGGAGTTCGATGGAGAGGCTGCGCCGGGGCTTATAAACAGGTGCTAGCTCCTCTCAACTAGCGAGGTGGGACTAAACATCCGCCGCGTCCCTCGCCTAGTAGCACACCACCTATAGTCGCGGTTGGTGGCTCCAACCGTGACTAAAGGCCCCCCTTTAGTCGTGGTTGGAGCCACCAACCACGATTAAAGGCTTGCGCTTCCCGCCGCTTCGGCTGGCCAAAGTGACCTTTAGTCCCGGTTGGTGGCTCCAACCGGGACTAAAGGGGGCACATATATATAGAGCACTTGAAATTTTCACATCTCTCTCCGCTTCTTCTCGACGCCTGTTGGTAGCTGGAACTATGTCGGTATTTCCCCGGAGAGGGAGGGATGATGTAGCACAGCGACCGTAGAGTATTCCCCTCAGTTATGAAAGCAAGGTATCGAACTAGTAGGAGAACCAAGCAACACAACGTAAACAGCACCTGCACACAAATAACAACACCTCGCAACCCGACGTGTTAAAGGGGCTGTCAATCCCTTTCGGGTAATAGTGCTAGAAATTGGCAAGTTGACGGGAGAAAGTTGTAATAGATTGATAGATCGAACACCAAATAAAATAAATAGAGATAAAATGCAGCAAGGTATTTTTGTATTTTTGGTTTAATAGATCTGAATACAAATGCAAAGGAAAAGTAGATAGTAAGGCAAATATATGAGAAATAAGACCCGGGGGCCGTAGTTTTCACTAGTGGCTTCTCTCAAGAAAAATAGCAAACGGTGGGTAAAAAATTACTTTTGGGCAATTGATAGAACTTCAAATAATTATGACGATATCTAGGCAATGATCATTACATAGGCATCACGTCCAAGATTAGTAGACCGACTCCTGCGTGCATCTTCTACTATTACTCCACACATCGACCACTATCCTGCATGCATCTAGTGTATTTAGTTCATGGAAAAACGGAGTAATGCAATAAGAACGATGACATGATGTAGACAAGATCTATTTATCTATATGGAGGTAGATATAGATCTCGTCTTTTATGCTTAGTAGCAACGATACATACGTGTCGGTTCCCCTTCTGTCACTGGTATCAAGCACCATAAGATCGAACCCACTACCGGGCACCTCTTCCCATTACAAGATAAATTAATCAAGTTGGCCAAACAAAACCCAAATATCGGAGAAGAAATACGAGGCTATAAGAGATCATGCATAAAAGAGATCAAAGAAACTCAAATACTTTCATGGATATAAAAAGATAGATCTGATCATAAACTCAAAGTTTATCGGATCCCAACAAACACACCGCAAAAGAGTTACATCATATGGATCTCCAAGAGACCATTGTATTGAGAATCAAGAGAGAGAGATGATGCCATCTAGCTACTAACTACGGACCCGAATGTCTACAAAGAACTACTCACACATCATCGGAGAGGCACCAATGGAGGTGGTGAATCCCATCCGAGATGGTGTCTAGATTTGATCTGGTAGTTCTGGACTCTGCGGCGGCTGGATGAATATTTCGTCGACTCCCCTAGGGTTTCTGGAATATTTGGGTATTTATAGAGCAAAGAGGCGGTCTGGTGGGCACCCGATGTGGGCACAACCCACCAGAGTGCGCCAGGGCCTCCTAGCGCGCCCTGGTGGGTTGTGGCCCCCTCGGGGCACCCCCCAGGTGCAACCAGGGCCCATTTCCTTCCTTATGGCCCATAAAAAACTATCGTGAAGTTTCAATGCATTTGGACTCCGTTTGATATTGATTTTCTGCGATGTAAAAAACATGAAAAAAACAGCAACTAGCACTTGGCACTATGTCAATAGGTTAGTACCAAAAAATGATATAAAATGACTATAAAATGGTGATAAAACATCTAAGAATGATAATAAAACAACATGGAACAATCAAAAAGTATAGGTACGTTGGAGACGTATCAGCATCCCCAAGCTTAACTCCTACTCGTCCTCGAGTAGGTATGTGATAAAAACAGATTTTTTGATGTGGAGTGTTGTTCATCAAGACATATCATATTCTTTTCCTTATAGCATGGACAATTGGACTTTTATGTGATTCAAAGAAATAGTCTAGTTTTGACATAGTAATTTAGATACTCAAGCATATCAACAAGCAACCATGTCTTTCAAAATATCAACGCTAAAATAAGTTATCCCTAGCCCATCATTCTCAAACATTGATCCATTCATGAAACACACTCGAATATTAACTACGCCCAATACTTGAGCATGATCATATTCCCACCTAGTTGGTGCTTTTATAAGAGAAGATGGAGACTCAAATTCAAAAATAAAAATTGCATAAAGTAAAAGAAGGGCCCTTCGCAGAGGGAAGTAGGGATTCGTAGAGGTGCCAGAGCTCAAAGTGAAAAATTAGAGATAAAAACATTTTGGGAGGTGTATCCATCCCACCAACGATAACGACTTAGAGTTCCGAACACTTTCCATGCTAGATATGCCATAGGCGGTTCCCAAACATAAAATAAAGTTTATTCCTTTTCCACCATTACTTTCACTTTCCATGGCTAACCGTATCCACGGGTGCCCTCCATACCAGCACTTTCCAAGGAATTTATTATTTGACAACATAAAGTAAATATTTTTTGCATTTCGGGACTGGTCATCCCTAAAACCTTTGCCTTACTCTCGTGCAATGACAAGTGAATAAACACTCATCTTGAAAATAACACATCCAGCATGGAAAATATTAGCCACCTGTTACCATTTCGCGAGCGAAACAAACACGCAAAAGAGAAGTTTATTTTGAAAATTAGAGATGGCACATGCAAATTTGCTTAGAACGGCAAAAGAATACTGCATATAGGTAGATATAGTGGATTCATGTGGCAAAACTGGTTTAAAGGATTTTGGATGCACAAGTAGAGGTCATACTTAGTGCAAAATGAAGGCTAGCAAAACGATTGGGAAGCGACCAACCAAGAAACGAATAATCTCATAAGCAAGCATTAAGCATAATTAACACCGAATAATGCACCACGAGTAGGATATAATTTTCATTGCATGATTATTGACTTTGGTGCATGCATAGGGAATCGCAAACCTTAACACCAATGTTCTTACTAGAGCACAATTACTCATCAACATAACTCACATATCACATCATCATATCTCAAAACTACTACTAAGAATCAAGTTTATTTTGTCCAATGATGTTCATGACATTTTTATTTTCTTTATCCTTCTTGGATATCTATCACTTTGGCACTAATTTTCATGTGTTGCTTTTCATAAGCTCAAACAAATATAAGTGAAGATCATGAGCATAACAAATTTTCTTTCTCTCAAAATAATTTGAGTGAAGCAAGAGAGAATTTCTTCAAATTTTTACTAAATCTCAAATAAATCTAAGTGAAGCAAGAGAGAATTTCTTCAAATATAACAAAGCACACCGTGCTCAAAAAGATATAAGTGAAGCACTAGAGCAAGTCCTAGCTCATGAAAGATTTAAGTGAAGCATAGAGAGCAATTCTAACAAGTCATGATATAATTTTGGCTCTCTCAAATAGGTGTGTCCAAAAAGGATTGATGACTTAAAATTCAAAATAAAACAAGAAAAGACACATATCATACAAGACGCTCCAAG
This sequence comes from Triticum dicoccoides, assembly GCF_002162155.2. Classification (NCBI taxonomy): domain Eukaryota; kingdom Viridiplantae; phylum Streptophyta; class Magnoliopsida; order Poales; family Poaceae; genus Triticum; species Triticum dicoccoides. Next base: position 746,233,773 of record NC_041382.1, on the reverse strand, counting down.
CAAAACACATATCATGTGACGAATAGAAATATAGCCTCGAGTAAAATACCGATAGTTGTTGGAAGAAAGCGGGGATACCACTCGGGGGCACCCCCAAGTTTAGTTGGTTGCTCATTCTTGGATAATAGCTTGGGATGTCGGGGCATCGCCAAGCTTAGGCTCTTGCATCCTTCCTTCATCCATCGTAAGATAACCCAAAACTTGAAAACTTCAATCACACAAAATTCAACAAAGCCTTCCTGAGATCCGTTAGTATAAGAATAATAAACCACTACTATAAGTGTTGTACCAAACCAATTCATATTTTGTTCTTGCATTATATCTACTGTATTACAACTTTTCTATGGCAAAAAATCGTCAAAGAAAACCATAGAGCCATCAAAATAAGCACACAACACAAAGAAAACAGAATCTGTCAAAACAGAACAGTCTGTAGCAATCTGACTATTTCGAATACTTCTGTAACTCCAAAAACTCTGAAAAATTAGGACGACCTGAGAAATTTATATATTTATCTACTGCAATTGGAATGGGTATTTTATCGCTCTCTGGTAAAAATGATAATTTTTTTCGTGAGCGCAAACTTTCTGTTTTTTTAGCAAGATCAAACAACTATTTCCCAAGAAGATCCTAAAGGCTTTACTTGGCACAAACACTAATTAAAACATAAAAAACACAATCATAACAATAGCATAATTGTGGTAACACTCAAAAACAGGAAGCAAAAAGCAAAAATAAATTTATTCATTGGGTTGCCTCCCGACAAGCGCTATAGTTTTAAGCCCTTAGCTAGGCATAAGATTTTATTGATGCTCACATGAAAGATAATAATTGAAACACACACAGAGCATCATAAAACATGTGACAAACACATTTAAGTCTAACATACTTCCTATGCATACGAATTTTATAGGCAAACAAATTATCAAAACAAGAAATACCTAGCATATGCATAGGAGAGAAATAAAATATAGACAATCTCAACATAACGAAAGGTAATCTAGTAACATGAAAACTTCTACAACCATATTTTCCTCTCTCATAATAATTACATGTAAGATCATAATCAAATTCAACAATATAGCTATCATAGAAAATTTTCTCTTCAGGATCTACATGCATGCAAAGTTGACACTCTTCCAATATAGTGGGATTATCATCAAATAAAGTCATGACCTCTTCGAGCCCACTTTTATTATTATCACAAACATATTCATCATGAGGCTTATATAAATTTTCAAGATCATAAGAATCATTGTCACCCCAATCATGATCATTGCAATAAGTAGCAGACATAGCAATATTAGCATCCCCAAGCTTGGGGTTTTGCATATTATGAGCACAATTGACATTAATAGAATCTATTGTAAAATCATTGCAATCATGATTTTTATTCAAGGAGCTATCATGAATCACTTCATAAATTTCTTCATCACAATTTTCAGATTCACGAATCTCAAGCAAAACTTCATAAAGATAACCTACTGCACTCAATTCACTAGCAATTGGTTCATCATAATTGGATCTTTTGAAAAGATTAGCAAGTGGATGAAGATCCATAACAATATATTTTTAGCAAGATAAGATGCAAGCAAATAGAAGGCACATGGCAACACAAGCAAACATGAGATCTAACAAGAAAAAGGCAAACGCAAAAGAGAGGCGAATAAAATGGCAAATTTATGTGAAGTGGGGGAGAGGAAAACGAGAGGCAAATGCCAAATAATGTAAATTGCGAGGAGATGAGATTTGTTATTACGAACCTGGTTATGTTGAAGATCCTCCCCGGCAATGGCGCCAGAAATGGCGTGTTGACGGAAGGCTATCTTGACTTGATTGTCCCCAGCAACGGCGCCAGAAATTCTCCTTGATGGTAGCTGGAACTACGTCGGTATTTCCCCGGAGAGGGAGGGATGATGTAGCACAACGGCGGTAGAGTATTTCCCTTAGTTATGAAACCAAGGTATCGAACCAGTAGGAGAACCAAGCAACACAACGTAAACAGCACCTGCACACAAATAACAACACCTCGCAACCCGACGTGTTAAAGGGGTTGTCAATCCCTTTCGGGTAACGGCGCCAGAAATTTGCAAGTTGACGGGAGAAAATTGTAATAGATTGATAGATCGAACGCCAAATAAAATAAATAGAGATAAAATGCAGCAAGGTATTTTTGTATTTTTTTTGTTTAATAGATCTGAATAAAAATGCAAAGGAAAAGTAGATCGCAATGCAAATATATGAGAAATAAGACCCGGGGGCCGTAGTTTTCACTAGTGGCTTCTTTCGAGAAAAATAGCAAACGGTGGGTAAACAAATTGCTGTTGGGCAATTGATAGAACTTCAAATAATTATGAGGATATCCAAGCAATGATCGTTACATAGGCATCACGTCTAAGATTAGTATACCGACTCCTGCCTGCATCTACTACTATTACTCCACACATCGACCGCTATCCAGCATGCATCTAGTGTATTAAGTTCATGGAAAAATGGAGTAATGCAATAAGAACGATGACATGATGTAGACAAGATTTGTTTATCTATATGGCAGTAGATATAGATCTCGTCTTTTTATCCTTAGTAGCAACGATACATACGTGTCGGTTCCCCTTCTGTCACTGGGATCAAGCACCGTAAGATCGAACCCACTACCGGGCACCTCTTCCCATTGCAAGATAAATAGATCAAGTTGGCCAAACAAAACCCAAATATCAGAGAAGAAATTCGAGGCTATAAGAGGTCATGCATAAAAGAGATCAAAGAAACTCAAATACTTTCATGGATATAAAAAGATAGATCTGATCATAAACTCAAAGTTCATTGGATCCCAACAAACACACTGCAAAAGAGTTACATCATATGGATCTCCAAGAGACCATTGTATTGAGAATCAAGAGAGAGAGAGAGATGAAGCCATCTAGCTACTAACTACGGACCCAAAGGTCTACAAAGAACTACTCACGCATCATCGGAGAGGCACCAATGGAGGTGGTGAACCCCATCCGAGATGGTGTCTAGATTGGATCTGGTGGTTCTGGACTCTGGGGCGGCTGGATGAATATTTCGTCGACTCCCCTAGGGTTTCTGGAATATTTGGGTATTTATAGAGCAAAGAGGCGGTCCGGGGGGCACCCGAGATGGGCACAACGCACTAGGGCGCGCCAGGGCCTCCTGGCGCGCCATGGTGAGTTGTGTCCCCTGATACGTCTCCGTCGCATCTAGTTTTCCAAGCACTTTTGCCCTTGTTTTGGACTCTAACTTGCATGATTTGAATGGAACTAACCCGGACTGACGCTGTTTTCAGCAGACTTTCCATGGTGTTATTTATGTGCAGAAACAAAAGTTGTCGGAATGACCTGAAACTCCACAGAACATCTTTTTGGAAAATATTAAAAATACTGGAAGAAAAATCCACGTCAGGGGGCCGACACCCTGTCCACGAGGGTGGGGGGCACGCCCCCTACCTCGTGGGCCCCCTGACGCTCCACCGACCTCAACTCCAACTCCATATATTCACTTTCGAGGAAAAATCAGAGAGAAGGATTCATCGCATTTTACGATACAGAGCCGCCGCCAAGCCCTAAAACCTCTTGGGAGGGCTGATCTGGAGTCCGTTCGGGGCTCCGGAGAGGGGGATTCGTCGCCGTCGTCATCATCAACCATCCTCCATCACCAATTTCATGATGCTCACCGCCGTGCGTGAGTAATTCCATCGTAGGCTTGCTGGACGGTGATGGGTTGGATGAGATTTATCATGTAATCGAGTTAGTTTTGTTAGGGTTTGATCCCTAGTATCCACTATGTTCTGAGATTGATGTTGCTATGACTTTGCTATGCTTAATGCTTGTCACTAGGGCCCGAGTGCCATGATTTCAGATCTGAACCTATTATGTTTTCATGAATGTATGTGAGTTCTTGATCCTATATTGCAAGTCTATAGTCACCTACTATGTGTTATGATCCAGCAACCCCGAAGTGACAATAATCGGGACCACTCCCGGTGATGACCATAGTTTGAGGAGTTCATGTATTCACTATGTGTTAATGCTTTGTTCCGGTACTCTATTAAAAGGAGGCCTTAATATCCCTTAGTTTCCATTAGGACCCTGCTGCCACGGGAGGGTAGGACAAAAGATGTCATGCAAGTTCTTTTCCATAAGCACGTATGACTATATTCGGAATACATGCCTAAATTACATTGATGAATTGGAGCTAGTTCCGTGTCACCCTATGTTATGATTGTTACATGATGAACCACATCCGGCATAATTCTCCATCACCGATCCAATGCCTACGAGCTTTTCACATATTGTTCTTCGCTTATTTACTTTTCCGTTGCTACTGTTACAATCACTACAAAACACCAAAAATATTACTTTGCTACCGTTACTTTTGTTACCGTTACCACTATTGTCATATTACTTTGCTACTAAATACTTTGCTGCAGATATTAAGTTATCCAGGTGTGGTTGAATTGACAACTCAACTGCTAATACTTGAGAATATTCTTTGGCGCCCCTTGTGTCGAATCAATAAATTTGGGTTGAATACTCTACCCTCGAAAACTATTGCGATCCCCTATACTTGTGGGTTATCACCCCCTCGGGGCACCCCCAGGTGCAACCAGGGCCCATTGCCTTCCTTCTGGCCCATAAAAAATCATCGTGAAGTTTCGTGGCATTTGGACTCTGTTTGGTATTGATTTTCTGTGATGTAAAAACATGGAAAAAACAACACATGGCACTATGTCAATAGGTTAGTACCAAAAATGATATAAAATGACTATAAAATGATTATAAAACATCCAAGATTGATAATAAAACAGCATGGAACAATCAAAAATTATAGGTTAGTACCAAAAATGATATAAAATGACTATAAAATGATTATAAAACATCCAAGATTGATAATAAAACAGCATGGAACAATCAAAAATTATAGATACGTTGGAGACGTATCAACACTACGCGACCACTACGACACAGAGGATGCAGCCAGGCTGCCACTGTCGCGTGCCCCGACGTGGTCTCGCCTCCCCTGACGCCGGAGCTCGCGTCCGGCCTCGCCTCCGCATGACGCGCCGCCGCCCGCGCCTCCTCCCCGTCGACGCCGCCCGCGCCTTCTCCCTGCGCGACGCGCCGCCGCCCGCGCCTCATCTCCGTCGACGCCGCCCGCGCCTGCTCCCCGTCGACGCCGCCCGCGCCCTCCTCCTCGATCGAGCCTCGCCGTTGCCTCACCCAGCTATGAGCTCACCGCCCCTCGATCTCCGGTGATTTTTAATAAATGGATGAACATAAATGTTAAGTTTTCTGTGTAGATGAATTAGTGTAGTTTTTTGTGTACATGAATGCATGTTAGATGGATATAATTAGTGTTTAATTAGTATAGAATTTTTTATATAATGTTATTTTTCTGTTTCTAATGGATGTATAGAACTATGCTTGATTAGTGTTTCTTTTTCTGTTTTTAATTTTATATAATGTTGTATATCATAGTATAGAAAAAAAATTGCACATAAAAAAGTTGCATAGGAAAAACTTGACCATATATATATTTGTTAGGTTTTTTGTATAGATGAATTAGTGTAGTATGTAACTTTTTTGTGTACATGAATGCATGTTAGATGGATATAATTAGTGTTTAATTAGTACTAGTAATAATGTGCGTGCAATGCATGTTTATATTAGGTAGGATATTAGTTGCACGTTTATATTAGGTAGGATATTAGTTGCATGTTATATTAGGTAAGATATATGTGTTGCACATTGGTATTTGGTAAGATATCAATTACTTTTTCACGGGAATGGTAAGATATTAATTACATGGCAGATTTTATGGGATAGCGTTGAGTCAAAACGTGTTTATAACCAATGGCAGTGGTGGATAATTAGAGCGGTAAACATGTTTTGGAGCGATTTGAACCGCTAGATAATATGATTTGACGGTCGAGATGGTTTGGATCTGCCCCTTTGGGTCTTTTTATATTGGTATAGATATAGATAGAATTTTTTTATATAATGTTGTTTTCTATTTTTTAATGGATGTATAGAAGTATGCTTAATTAGTGTTTCTTTTTCTGTTTTTTAATTTTATATAATGTTGTATATCATAGTATAGAAAAAAACTGCATACAAAAAAGTCGCATACAAAAAAGTACCATCTATATATTTGTTAGAAGGACTATAAGTGGGAAAAGTTTCGAATTTTTTTGAGAAAGGAATATTATTAGGGTAGTTATAACCTAGAAATTGGATTATAATTGTAGAGGATTATTTGCTCAAAATTTCCTAATAAAATGACATTGCGTATACAGGAATTTTTTTTCATAAGAATTTGTTCTTGATGTCAACGATGCCCGGCCCGCATCCTTGTCGTCGACTCGTTCGCGACGACGTCCTGCTTCAGAGGCGCCATGTACGGGACTGGGCTCCTCCCGGCTGGCACTAGGAGGTGCTACCTTCAGGGGCACGCAACTTGGTGAGAAACCCGACCCCGGGTACCGTCGTTGACCCGGAGCTCCTTTGGGGGCGTTCGTGTGGGCCACTTTCGGTGCGGAGGCAGCCGGCCTCGCCGGAGGTGGTACGTCGCTGTGTCAGGGAGGAGGACAAGCACGTCCGTCGCTACATGGATGTGTTGGACGTCAGGTTCTCCAATACCTGGAAGGTTCTTCAGGGATCTCACCCAAGCTATGATCTTGTGATCATTCCTTCTCTTTGGGTGTCCACCGCACGCGCCTCAGGAACCGCGAGTGAACTAGATTCTTCAATAATATTCAATCTGTATTAGCTAGTGATGTTATATATATGATAATATTCGAGATGTATTAGTGATAATACTCGAGATGTATTCGAGATTATATTCGATAATATTCGAGACGATGTATTATTATTCGATAATATTCGAGACGATGTATTCAAGATTATATTTGATGATGCATATTATCTGGATTATTTGAGATGTATATATATTATCTACTATGATTCAGTTTTTCCTTATTGATTGCATGCATGCATTCTAATTTGAATACTAAATTGTTTTATCTTTCTTCTGGATTAGTTAAATAAAAGCTATGGACAATACCGGCAGAGAAGGAGAAGAGGCCCTGTTCGAGATCATACGCTCCCTGAGACCAGATGAGATTGAAGAAGATGAAGGCTCGCAATATCTGAACAATACCGGTGAGGGTATGATATTCGATGAAGATGAACGAATACATGAAGTCCAGAACAATGATGACGAAGGAAATGTTGTTCTTCAAATAACAAAGACCGGCGAGGTATGTTTATATAAGGCATCTGGTGATCATCACATGTTTTAATTGATTTGTACACACATATATATATATATATATATATATTAATGAATCGATCTTTCTTCTTTATATTAATGAATTGATCTTTCTTATTTTAGCCCTCCGGATTGAGCAAATCTTCTACAAGCAGCGGGGCAGTTCGAGGCCTGGCCAATATGTTGTCGGCTGGCGTAAAGTACAACATCGATGCCATCAAATCTAATGGCGAACCTGATGAACCTAAGAAGAATGTGAAGAAGTTCATTCATCAATGCAGAGTTATTGTCAGGGACAAAATCCCGATCTCCGTTCAAGAATGGAAAAAGCCAGCAAAGGGAGATCCAGATGTTACTTTTGTCGACCAAAGAGCAAAAGATATGCTTTGGGAATCGCTCATGACACATTTCACCCTAGCAGATCAGATGTAGATCGGGAGAAAGTCAAGAACAATGCTCTTAAGAAGACGGCGATAGCATTCAACAACCACAAGAAAAATATGTGGGCCGCGTACGTCAATGCAGGAAAGCAGACTCCAAAATTCAAGGGAACACTGGAGAAGGCAAGAGATCACTGGGATGCTTTCGTGAACTTCAAGGAATCGGAAGTAGCTCAGGAACCGTCGAGAAAAAACAACATTAATGTCGCGAAAAAGCAGTGGCACCATAAGTTGGGGCCAGGTGGCTACGAGGTGGCCCGGCCTAAGTGGGATCTCGCTTAGCAAGAGATGATGGATGCAGGGGTCACTCCAGTTACATTGAGCTGTCCCACCCCCTAGGTGCAGGACTTGGTTCTATGTGCATGGGGGGAAGTTGGACTCAAAGACAGGCGAGGTTTAGGAGCGGGCGTGTCTTAAAGGAGCCGATGAAAGTTTACTTGTTGCAATAGAAGAGGCTCGAACAGGGGCGTTCACGCCCAACAGAGAGAATGACGAGCTTATGCATGCCCTGAAGAATCCTGTACACTCGAGAAGAACATGAGGCAAAGGCTTTGTTCCGTGTTTTGAGGGGTTTGTGGACTGGAACGCCGACTATAGAAGCCGTGCGAGAAAGAAGCAGCAGGAGGAGCAGAAGAGGAAGCTGGAGGAGGAGTAGAGGAAGCAGGAAGAGGACCTCCTTCACATTGTAGAATCAAAGCACACGGAGTTGGAACGCGCTTTCATCTAGCAGCAGGAGCAGATCGACTCACTTAGCCAGGAAAGGGCGTCTCAGCGGTAGCAGCAAGCAGATCCAGCATTGGATAGCATAGTCCCATCCATGCCGAGAAGAATCATGGGTTCCGCCCCAGGTGATGATGCACTGCTGGATAGATACCCTGTGGATGATATCATAGCTACAACAACTTGTGAGCTACACATAAAAGTGAAGAACATATCCATGAAGGTGGTGGACGACTATGCTTATAAAAATCCCCCTGAAGAAACCTTTCATTGCAATCCGATTCCAGCTGGCTATGCTCGCGTCGGGGTTGATGAAGTGATGATAGGATATTTGGGGCTAGAGCTTGACATTCCTAGATATGGCGAGGAGCGCACACTGGGAGAGGTTATACATCATATCATTCTATGGAGAAAGGATTGCATCGTCTTTCCAAGGCCACCAACACTGCGTCAGCCGTCTCCTCCTCCAAGTCCGCCACCGCGTCAGCAGACTCTCGCTCCTCCAAGTCCGCCACCGCATCAGCAGACTCCTGCTCCTCCAAGTCTGCCACCGCGTCAGCCCACTCATCCTTCTCCAAGTTCGCCGCCGCGTCAGCACACTCCTCCTCCTCCAAGTCCGGCACCGCGTCGGTGGACTCCTCCTCCTCTAAGTCTAGCACTGCATTAGCTGACTCCTCCTCCAAGTCAGGCACCGCGTCAGCCATCTCTGCCGCCTCAGCGGGCTCTGCAGTGGAAGAGAGGCGCCGCAGCTACGGTGGCTAGCGGTACAACATGAGGCAAGAAATTCAGATTTGGTCCAAGCCTCAAGCCTCTTCCGAAGTTGCCTTACCACTTGATTAAAGAGGAAAACGAAG
>NC_041382.1:746215575-746224237 GCF_002162155.2 Triticum dicoccoides | reverse complement strand
CCCCGCCAAAGGACAAAGTACCTGAGAATATGGTAGAACACTTTATTAATAATGCTCAACCGGCTGTGAAGCATAGGGACTCAGACTATGAGCGCTCTAACAAGAAGTCCTATCATGCAACAAACTCGAAGGCGTCGAGCTCGAGCTCGAGCCAAGCAACTGTTAAAAAAAGCGAGAAAATTGTTCCCCAGCTAGGAGAACAAGCGGTGCGATCGATCCCCCTGCTCATTGTACAAACACATGTGAGTACCGCCGATCAGCTAGTAATAACCGACGGTCATAGAAGGCAAGCTAAAGATGCCGGTGTCATTATAGAACAACTCCTAGGCATCGAGGACTTCCAAAAGTTTACAAAGGAGGAACTACAATGGAAATATGTCTGCGGCAAACCTATGGTCAAGCCTGGTTTCTATCAACGAGATTGTATGAATTACATCAATGGTACATGAGAGAAGTAAAGACTACCAATCGAGAGTCCCTCGTGGTGAAAGTCAAGGAAGAGCATTACTACGTACCATGAAAAAGATCTGTGGGTTGAGTTTCAAGAAATGTTTTAGTTATTCAATCAAGACGCACTCGACAAATCTATCGTTAGTTGCTATTGTCTGTAAGTGGTTTCTTTCTATAATTTAAGTCTCTAGCTAGCTGTAGTGCTCGTTCATTACCTGTAATTATCCTCACTATATTCTTTTCTATGGTATTATGCAGAATGAAGATGTTTGAAATGAAAAGAGTTGGACGCTATGGCATTGGGTTCATTAACCCAAATACCATTAATCAAGATACATGGTCACGTGAATATGATCGACCATACACAAAGAGAAGCTTGGTAGAGTTCTTGAAGCACCTAAATACCCAACCAGAAATACTACTTCCTTACAACTTCGGGTGAGTCACACTGTCTTGTACTAAAAATTCTATTTTTTTTCTTACTAGATGTTAATAAGTGTAGTTGATGAGTTATGCACATGCCCACTTAATTATACAAACATGTGCGCATGCAGTTTTCACTGGATCCTGCTAATCATTAAAGTTGACGAGGGAAAATTTCAAGTATTGGACTCGCTACTTAAAGACATTAATCACTATGAAATGATGAGGGGGATGGTCGACAGTTAATTTCAATCATTATCGCACTATGTCGGCCTCTTTAGTTCATTTCCTGATATCAACTAATTAATAACTCAATTATTCATTTTCTTTGCCGGCGGGCAGGGCTTGGGCAAAGTTCATCAAACAGGTTGAAGGCACATGGAAACAAAAGCTGAAATGAGTGCGACCCAAGGTAATTAATTAAGTAGTACTAGCTAGCTACCATCATTTTAATTCTATTTTCAATAACATTATCATGCTTGATTAATTATTATCTGATTGAATTATATTCTCATAAAGACCATTAGGCAGGCGTCGGGGACTAATTTATGTGCATACTACGTTTGCGAGAACATTCGCATTATGACGTCTGAAAGGACCAAAGATGATAGACAAGCTTGGGTACGTTTGCTAGAACACTATTCATAATTTTTATATCATTATCTAATATATACACACACAACTAATACATTCATATTGATCTTCTTCTTTAAAGATGTCAGAGATGCGGGATACACTTCTACCAATGGATCGTGTACGAGCAATTCAAGAGGAAATAACGGGATTTTTGCTCGACCATGTCAGAGATCCCGAAGGAGAATACCATTACAAGTTGTAATGCCTCCATGTAATGATCTGCAAATTGTGGCCAAATTCACTGTTCTAACCCTTTGGTCAAATTTTAGCACGATTTGACCCCGTTTGTAAAATATTTTGGGATCTGACCCTTTTTGCTATCACCATCGTCTTTGGCGGTAGGGTAAAACGGGCTACCGCCACAGCTAATGGCGGTAACAGCATGAGTACACATAGCTGGCTGTGCTGATGTATCAAATAGGCTACTGCCAATGCCTTAGGCGGTAGCACGTACATACCTGGTATCAGCTCGCCCGTGTACAGCGCCTATAACTAGGAAACATTGTAAAGTCCTACATAAATTGGAAAGAGGCATAGTGGCTTGCAAGTCTGCTCTTTGCTAAATAGCTCTAGCCATCCAGAGTTTGATTCCTGGACTAGCAGATTCTTTTTGTTTATTCACAGTAAAATCAAACAATTTATTCAATTAATATTAAATATGATTGTTGTGAAAGTATTTTTTTATTTCTTTATAAAAACAAAAAAAATTGTCCAACCAATCTTTAAAATGTAAATTATTCTAAAAAAATGGTTTTACTTATCTGAGACTAGTTAAAAAAAATATCACAACCGTCACCTGCATGCCATATTTACTTGAATTTTAGATAAAAATTCTGACTACCAACTACAAGCTATATTTACTTAAGAGATGCATGCATCTGCATGCCCAGCGCTTTACATTTTTGGATTGACAGATTTAGCATTTGTGTTGTTTCCCGGTCCTGTCAAAATTTTCATGTCGTAACGCTCGTGTCCAAAGTCACACATTCTCGATCACCGGTCTTTCCTTGTTCTTATAGCATTTGTGTATTCACAGATCTAGCCAGTATGTGTGTTGGATAGCATGCAAAAGAAAGGATTAATAATAATGGTATTAAGAAATTTTTCTTATTGTAAATCAAGAAAATAATATAGTTTATAATAGTTTTACGATAATTCCTATAGCATTTGTATATTCACAGATTTAGCCACTATGTGTGTTGGATAGCATGCAAAAGAAAGGATTAATAATTATGGTATTAAGAAATTTTTCTTACACTAGTAGAAAACAGGGCTTTGGTCTAGGCCGGGTCAGCCCATTAGTCCCGGTTCAGTCCAGAACCGGGACCAATGTAGGCATTGGTCCCGGTTCGTGAGCCCAGGGGGCCGGCCGGGCCACGTGGGCCATTGGTCCCGGTTCATCTGGACCTTTTGGTCCCGGTTGGTGGGATGAACCGGGACCAATGGGCCTCGCTCCTGGCCCACCACCATTGGTCCCAGTTGGTAGCTTAAACCGAGACCAAAGGCTTCCCTTTAGTCCCGGCTCATGTCACCAACCGGGACTAATGAGGTGCCTATATATACCCCTCGCTCGCGAGCAGAGCACCCCAATGCTCTGTTTTTTTCTGGCCGAGGGGGAGAGGGCTTGGTGGTGCTCTAGCTCACCTCGTATGCACACAAGGTGTTCGATGGAATGCCCGAGCCACACTACTTAAGCTTTCTCCTCTCCAAGTTCGACCTCCAAGCTCCATTTTCCATAATATTTGTCTAGGTTTAGCAGTCCGTCACGCCCCGTCCCCGTCTTCACCGCCGTCGATCACCCGCGCCGAGCTCATCGCCGGCACCACCATGGTGAGCCTCTTGTTCTTATCTTCTTTCTGAAAGGAAAAATATTCTTACTTGTATGTTTACATAGATACTTGTATTATTTTCTTACTTTTATTATTGCATCTTATATAGTGTGATGGTTTTGGTATCCGCCCCCGTCGGCCCTCGTCCTGTCTATGATTCGGATGTGGTATATATATTATCTTTATAACTATTGGTTCATTTATTGTTTATGAAAATTATGCCGACCAACGTGACATAGATTTTATTTATGTAGGATGTATGTGAATCGGAAATGCCAACCGACCCTATTGTCGAGAGGTTAAATTTAGTTGAAGAAGAAAACAATTTGTTGAAGGAAAAAATAAATAAATTGAGGAGGAGAAGATGATATTGGAGTTGCATGTTGCGGATGTCGTCGATGATCACAAGATCAAGATGGATGCAATGCGCTTGAAGATTAGAAAATATGCCATTCATACCGAGGCTTGGTATCATTATGCCGTTGGATCAATTGTTACCTTGGTTGTGATTATGATTGCATTTGTTTTCACATTGAAATGTTTTACATAGTTTCAATGTATGGTTTAATTAATTAGATGCTCTAGAGAGCTATATGTTGTTAGATGAGAACTATGTATGCACTTTGGTTTTAATGTGATGATGAACTTCTATTAATTTGGACACTTAATTATATATAATGCACGCAGATGAACCGGCAATGGATGTACGGTGACAGACACACACGCGAGTACATTAAGGGCGTGCATGAGTTTCTCGATGCGGCTGAGGCAAACAAGCAGAATGGTTTTATGTGTTGTCCATGCACTCAATGTGGGAATACGTGGTCTTACTCTAACCGGAAAATCCTTCACTCCCACCTGCTTTACAAGGGTTTCATGCCACACTATAATATTTGGACGAGGCACGGAGAAATAGGGGTTATGATGGAAGAGGGCGAAGAAGAAGAGTACGATGACAACTATGTGCCCCCTGAATACAGTGATGCTGCAACGGGGGGAGCTGGTGAATATCAAGAGGAGCCAGACGATGTGCCCAATGACGCCGCAACAGGTGAAGCTGCTGAAGATCAAGAGGAACCAAACGATGTGCCCGATGATGATGATCTCCGCCGGGTCATTGTCGATGCAAGGACGCAATGCGAAAGTCAAAAGGAGAAGCTGAAGTTCGATCGCATGTTAGAGGATCACAAAAAAGGGTTATACCCCAATTGCGAAGATGGCAACACAAAGCTCGGTACTGTACTGGAATTGTTGGAGTGGAAGGCAGAGAATGCTGTGGCTGACAAAGGATTTGAGAAGCTACTGAAAATATTGAAGAAGAAGCTTCCAAAGGATAACGAATTGCCCGACAGTACATATGCAGCAAAGAAGGTCGTATGCCCTCTAGGATTGGAGGTGGAGAAGATACATGCATGCCCTAATGACTGCATCCTCTACCACGGTGCATACAAGGATCTGAACGCATGCCCGGTATGCGGTGCATTGCGGTATAAGATCAGACGAGATGACCCTGGTGATGTTGACGGCGAGCCCCTCAGGAAGAGGGTTCCTGCGAAGGTGATGTGGTATGCTCCTATAATACCACGGTTGAAATGTTTGTTCAGAAACGAAGAGCATGCCAAGTTGATGCGATGACACAATGAGAACCGAAAGAAAGATGGGAAGTTGAGAGCACCCGCTGACAGGTCGTAGTGGAGAAAAATCGAGAGAAAGTACTGGGATGAGTTTGTAAAGGACCCAAGGAATGTATGGTTTGCTTTAAGCGCGGATGGCATTAATCCTTTCGGGGAGCAGAGCAGCAATCACAGCACCCGGCCCGTGACTCTATGTATGTATAACCTTCCTCCTTGGATGTGCATGAAGCGGAAGTTCATTATGATGCCAGTTCTCATCCAAGGCCCTAAGCAACCCGGCAACGAAATTGATGTGTACCTAAGGCCATTAGTTGAAGAACTTTTACAACTGTGGAATGGAAACGGTGTATGTACGTGGGATGAACACAGACAGGAGGAATTTAACCTTAAGGCGTTGCTGTTCGTGACCATCAACGATTGGCACACTCTCAGTAACCTTTCAGGACAGACAAACAAAGGATACCACGCATGCACGCACTGTTTAGATGACACTGAAAGTATATACCTGGACAAATGCAGGAAGAATGTGTACCTGGGCCATCGTAGATTTCTTCCGACCAACCATCAATGTCGAAAGAAAGGCAAGCATTTCAAAGGCGAGGCAGATCACCGGAAGAAGCCCGCCATGCGCACCGGTGATCACGTGCTTGCTATGGTCAATGATTTACACTACGTAATCTTTGGAAAGGGTCCCGGTGGACTAGCTGCTCCGAATGACGCTGAGGGACACGCACCCATGTGGAAGAAGAAATCTATATTTTGGGACCTACCCTACTGGAAAGACCTAGAGGTCCGCTCCTCAATCGACGTGATGCACGTGACGAAGAACCTTTGCGTGAACCTGCTAGGCTTCTTGGGCGTGTATGGGAAGACAAAATATACACCTGAGGCATGGACCTGCAACGTTTGCACAAAAAAGAAGGCATGCCTCCGAAGAAGTATAAAGGTCCTGCCAGCTACGCTCTTACGAAAGAAGAGAAAGAAATCTTTTTGAATGCCTGCTCAGTATGAAGGTCACGATTGGCTTCTCGTCGAATATAAAGGGAATAATAAATATGCCAGAGAAAAAGTTTCAGAACCTAAAGTCTCATGACTGCCACGTGATTATGACGCAACTACTTCCAGTTGCATTGAGGGGGCTTCTACCGGAAAACGTCCGATTAGCCATTGTGAAGCTATGTGCATTCCTCAATGCAATCTCTCAGAAGGTGATCAATCCAGAAATCGTACCAAGGCTAAGGAGTGATGTGGCGCAATGTCTTGTCAGTTTTGAGCTGGTGTTCCCACCATCCTTCTTCAATATCATGACCCACGTCCTAGTTCATCTAGTCGACGAGATTGTCATCCTGGGGCCCGTATTTCTACACAATATGTTCCCCTTTGAGAGGTTCATGGGAGTCCTAAAGAAATATGTCCGTAACCGCGCTAGGCCCGAAGGAAGCATCTCCATGGGCCATCAAACAGAGGATGTTATCGGGTTTTGTGTTGACTTCATTCCTGGCCTTAAGAAGATAGGTATCCCTAAATCGCGGTATGAGGGGAGACTGACTGGAAAAGGCACTCTTGGAAGAGACTCACTCATATGCAGGGACGGATATTCTTGGTCTCAAGCAAACTACACAGTTCTACAGAACTCTACCTTGGTGACCCCGTATGTCGATGAACACAAGAACAGTCTGCGCTCCAAACACCCGGAGCAGTGCGACGACTGGATTACACGTGAACACATCAGGACTTTCAGCAGTTGGTTGGAAACATGTCTCAGAGGTGACAACACTGTTTGTGATGAGTTGTACTTGTTGTCCAGGGGACCATCTTTGACTATATTGACTTACAAAGGATACGAGATAAATGGGAATACATTTTACACGATCGCCCAAGATCAAAAGAGCACCAACCAAAACAGCGGTGTCCGCTTTGATGCAGCAACCGAGAGCGGAAATGACACATATTATGGTTACATAGTGGACATATGGGAACTTGACTATGGACCTGATTTTAAGGTCCCTTTGTTTAAGTGCAAATGGGTCAATCTGTAAGGCGGCGAGGTACAGGTAGACCCACAGTACGGAATGACAATAGTGGATCTGAAAAATCTTGGGTACACTGACGAACCGTTCGTCCTAGCCAATGATGTGGCACAGGTTATCTATGTGAAGGACATGTCTACCAAACCGAGAAAAAGAAAAGATAAGGAAGCGAATACTTCATACGATGAGCCAAAGCACCACATAGTTCTTTCAAGAAAAAGGGACATCCTGGGAGTGGACGGCAAGACAGACATGTCTGAAGATTATGAAAAGTTTCATGAAATTCCTCCCTTCAATGTCAAGGCTGACCCAAGCATCCTAATAAACAATGAAGATTATCCATGGTTACGGCGCAATAAGCAAATGACACAAGCGAAGAAAAAGTGAAGACTTTCTCCCGCAACTATTATGATGATACCATGCCAACTTTGTAACACACGAACATGCTACCATTGTCCGTTTTGTACATGCACATGCTATGTGGGTGAAATTATGATACCATCCCAACTTTCAACTTTTTCAGAGTTCATTTGAAATGCTTTCATGTCTTATGGTTTGGCCCTCGTAAGACCATGACCATTAGTCCCTGGCCCATGCCAACTTTCAACTTTCTAAAACTAATGGCACTAACAGAAAGTTTATATTTTTGCTCCTCGCCCCTGGCCCATGACCATTAGTCCCGGTTTGTGCCACAAACCGGGACTAAAGGGTTGGTCCATGTTGTGGGCAGAGTTTAGTCCCACCTCGCCAACCGAAGGGGGCTCACACCGGTTTATAAGCCCTTCCCTCTCTGCCATGTTGAGCTGCTCTCGAAGTGAAAATAGATGCCCTAATAGAGAAAAGTTTAACCTAAATTCATAGTGAATTTCACTGAAATTCATAGAAATTTACTAGGAATTTAGGTAGAATTTTCTCTATAAGCGCATCTATTCTCATTTTTTAGTAAGTTAATCACAAACTTGTGATTCAAACAATTTTCAAAGAATTCAAATTTTAACTATTCAAATTTGAAAACTAATGGCACTAACAGAAAGTTTATAATTTTTCTAAAACTAATGGCACTAACAGAAAGTTTATAATTTTGCTAACCTAAAAGCAAACAGAATTAAAAAATAAAGCAAAAAACAACAGAAAATAAATAATGCAAAAAAATTCAAAAAAACAGGAAACAACTATTTTTATAGTAAAGTTAATCACAAAATAAAATAAATAAAGCAACAAAGAAAACAAAAAAACTAAAAAAGTGTTTTCAAATTTGAAAACTAATGGCATTAACAAAAAGTTTATAATTTTTCTAAAACTAAAAGCATAAAGAATTAAAAAATAAAGCAAAAAACAAAAGAAAATAAATAAAGCAACAAAAAAACAAAAAAATGCCACCTACTGAGCCACCACGGCCTGAATACGACTAGAAACCCTACCATGGGCCAGGATTCAGGCCCGCAGCAGGCCCAGTAGGCCCACAGGCATTGCAGTGACAGATTAGGCCCGAAAGCCTGCAGTTGAGAGGAGCTCGGGAGGGTGGGCGCAGCAGCGCTTATAAACCACTCCCGAGCCCTCTCAACTAGCGAGGTGGGACTAAACTTTTGGGCGCGGGGCAGCACAAGGCCATTGGTCCCGGTTGGTGGCACCAACCGGGACTAAAGGGGGCATTGGTCAC
>NC_041382.1:746208843-746215269 GCF_002162155.2 Triticum dicoccoides | reverse complement strand
CCGGTTGCTGGCACCAACCGGGACTAAAGGGGGAACTAGTCCCAGTTTATGCCACCAACCGGGACTAAAGCTTGGACTATATAACAAACACTTGTGAAAATTTTCAGTTTGCATCGCAAGTTCCCCCCTCCCCCGCTGACGACGCCGTCAGGCTGCTCCACCTCGCTGTCTACGCCGCCGCCGCCAACGTCATCGCCTCCACGAGCCCGCGGCGTCCTCATCGCCAGCATCCCCGAGCCCGTCGTCCTCGTCGTCCCCGTCGCTGCGTGCCTCCCCGAGCCCACCCCTCCTCGTCCCTGTCGCCGGCCGCGCGCCGTCCCCGTCACCGCGTGCCGCCCCGAGCCCACTGTCCTCATCGCCGGACTCCTGCCATCGCCGGACTCCTGCCATCGCCGCCCCCCTCGAAGTGACCCCCCCTTTCCCATGGTACCGATCGAGTGCGGCCCTTGCTCTCTGCCCCTACTCCATGGTCGCCGCCGGGACCGATGCATTGAAGAGCAGGAGGACAGGAGAAGGAGAGGAGAGGAGAAGGAGTGGAGCAGCAGCAAACTTTTCTGAAATTTCTGAATTTTTTTACAGATATGAACAGTGCATATAGTGGTTGTTTGATCAAATGCTAGATGGCTTTGGGCATTTTTAGGATTTATGATATTTTTTGTGGTGAGGTACTAATGCAAGACAAAGGTGATGGCAAAATTTCAGAATTTTTTGATTGGTTTAGAATAGGTTTTCAGCAAGGAATTTGAATCTGGTTCAAATTTCATTTGAATGAAATTTAAAAAATTTAAACTATGGATCAGAAGGTTTTTGGTGAAATGGAGTGTGGGTACTGTCATGAAGTTGGATTAATTTTTGTAGTTGTAAAAGAGTTAGGAAAATTTAGAATGTGCTAAATATGTCAAAAATGTTTTTTTGTTCATAGAAAGTTTTTTGTTCATAGGCAGAAAGTTTTTATATATGACTATGGATATATGAGGAATGATGATCCATGGATGTATGCATTGATATATATGAGAAACAATGTTTCATAGAATATTTACCAAGTATATATGTATTTTTGTTCATAGCATTTTTTTCCATTTATATATGTATGTGGCTATAGATGGATATATATGAGAGGTTTCCTAGTGTCAAAGTATTGAAGAAATCCATGGCTTCATCATTAGACGGAAGTAACCAGGGCATGTCGAAGTCCTCCAAAGTTATTTTGGAATGGTGTCCCAGATAGGATAATTTGCCTTTTTGTATGAATTTCAGCAAAGGCCTTCCAAATAACGATATTTGGAAGGTTCTTGCTGAACTTTGTACCAAAAAGCAAATTATCTTATCTAGGAGTCCGTTCCAAAATAACTTTCGAGAGCTTCGTACCATCATGCACCTGTTACTTTCGCCTAATGATGAAGACATGGTTTTGTTGAATCCTTTGACACTAGGCAACCCCCGACCCCTCGGCGATCCTCTCGAACATGAGAGGAAGAAGAGGATCGCCGAGGGGTCGAGGGTTCCAGGGTCGTCGAGGGTTCGAGGGGTCGAGGATCGCCGAGGGGTCGAGAGAGGTTTCCTAGTGTCAAAGTATTGAAGAAATCCATGGCTTCATCATTAGCCGGAAGTAACCAGGGCATGACGAAGTCCTCCAAAGTTATTTTGGAATGGTGTCCCGGATAGGATAATTTGCCTTTTTGTATGAATTTCAGCAAAGGCCTTCCAAATAACGATATTTGGAAGGTTCTTGCTGAACTTTGTACCAAAAAGCGAATTATCCTATCTAGGACTCCGTTCCAAAATAACTTTGGAGAGCTTTGTACCATCATGCACCTGTTACTTTCGCCTAATGATGAAGACATGGTTTTGTTGAATCCTTTGACACTAGGCAACCTCCCGACCCCTCGGCGATCCTCTCAAACATGAGCCTCTATTCTTTCTTCTCCTCTTTTTTTCTTCTTCTTCCTCTTTTTTTATCGGGAACGAGGGTCGTCGAGGGACATAGATGTAGTGTCGTTGTTGTCGATATACCCCCTCCCGATAGCTTCAACACGTGGGGGGGTCGATATTACCCCCTCCTTGAAGCGTTCTCGAGGCCACCCCAAACCCTTGAAGCGTTCTCGAGGCCACCCCAAACCCTAGAGAAGCAGCGTCGAGGCCACTAATTAATATATATGATTCCTTACTATGATTAGGTAGCTAGTTCTACGTTTGCCACTAATATATCCATCTGTCATGTTTCAATAATAATTGCCATGTTGCAAAATTTTGTAGAAACTATGGACACCATCCGAGACGAAGCAAAAGAAGCGTTGTTGAGGGACATAATCGCAGAAGGAAGTGATGCCGTCTCGTTGTTTCTCAATGACACCGATGGTCTGAAAGGAGAGGGTGAAGAAGCTTGCTACGGTGACCTAATGCCGGGCAAGAAGAAGAACATGAGGACGGCTCCGGTGACCCAATGCCGGTGCAAGAAGGAGATCGTGATGACGGCTCCGGTGACCGAACCGAGTCCGGCCAGGTATATATATTAGTTAAGCCTATGCTGACTAGCTAATTGATGCATTCATTGTTTTGGTATGTACACATATTAATTAAGTCTTTGTTCTTTTTTCTAGCCCTCCGGATCAAGCACAACTTCGGTAAAGAGACGAGGCCCGAAGAAAAGGTTTGAGATCATAGCAATCGCGCCCGACGGCCAACCGATTAAACCCATCCGAACAAAGAACGCATTTGTTGCTCAGTGCGGGGTTCTGGATAGGGACAAGATCCCGATCAGCATCCAGCAATGGTTTAAGCCGGCTACAGAAGACCCTGAGGTGTCTTATGTCAATGATATGCAGAAAAATGATCTTTGGACTGAGCTGAAGTCAAATTTCACCCTACCGCCAGAGGATAATCTAGAGAAGCCAGTTAAAGAGCAATTAATCAAGTCTTTTGCTCTTAAGAGGATGGCAGGACTATTTAGGAGGTGGAAGAAAGAGCTGAATAAGTTTGTCGAAAATAATGAGACACCAGAATTCAAGGGCAGATATGAGAGGATCAGAGATCACTGGCCCGCATTTGTGGCCCACAAGACATCGGAAAAGAGTAAGAAGATGTCGGCGACAAACAAGCAAAATGCTGTGAAGAAGAAGCATCACCATCGCACGGGGTCAGGTGGCTACCTTGTAGCCCGTCCTAAGTGGGCCAAGACTGAGAATGATCTGGTTGATAAAGGGATCGAACCAGAGACAATTAACTGGCCAGACCGTTGCCGGACTTGGTTCTTCGGGGCTGGCGGAACCTTGGACCCTGTAACAGGGAAGTGCATTTGGACGAACGATCAAATGGACATACCAGTCAGGAAGCTTAAGCAGTATATCGAAGCAGCGCATCAAGGGATGTTCTTTCCAGACAGAGAGAACGACGAGCTCACAATGGCCCTCGGGAATCCTGAGCACCCTGGACGGACACGAGGCACGCCAGGCTCCATTCCGTGGAAGGTTGGGTTTCCGGACGCAGGCGGTTACAAATCCCATGCGAGGAGGAAAAAAGTGCAAGCAAGGGTAGACGCGATAGAGGAACGAGAAGCAAATCGCAGCAAACGTACTGTCGAAGCTTCCCCCGAAGCTACCCCGCCATCTCAGCGGAGAAGCAACGAGGCTTCCACCGAGCTGCTTCAGCCGGAGCATGCCTTGACGGCTCCTGCCAGCTATCCCGTGGATGCTATCACGGAGTCTCAAAATTGTCACCTTATGACGCAATGGATGAATTTGAAGGTCATGGCGGCTGTTGGCTCTGTTTATCCTACTGAACCCGGCACAACTTTTCACTGTCGGCCGATTCCAGAAGGATATGCTAGGGTGATGGTGGATGAAATAACGGAGGGATTTGAGGACCTCCAGCTTGACCACCCTACCGGTGAAGGGGAGACTAGGCTGGGGTCTGCTCTGAAGACTCCATGCCTATGGCGGAAGGAGCTCATCAACCTTCCGAACTGGACGCCTCCGCCTCCTCCTCCTCCTCCGGCAAGTCAGGGCACTCCGCCTCCTCCACCGCCTCCTCCTCCGACGAGTCAGGGCACTCCGCCTCCTCCACCGCCTCCTCCTCCGGCGAGTGACGATTAGGGCACTCGACCGGCTCCTTCTCCAGCGCGTGGCGGCACTCCGCCTCCTTCTCCGCCAGCGCCGACGCGCCCGAGCAGCCATCCTCCTCCTTCTCCGCCTCGTCAGCAAGGGCGGAAGAGACCTGCCGCCGCTCCGGCTGCTCCGGCGCATCGTAGTCCTTCTCCTCCGCCTCGTAAGCAAGTAAAGAAGACAACCGCTCCGTCTGCTCGGTCGGCATCTAGAAGTACAACCAGAGGCGGGAGGACATACAGATTCAATCCTTCTCTGAAGACTCCAGAGAAGTTACCATACGAGAGGACCCCGGAGGAGAACGCTGAGATCGCACGAACCGAAGTAGATGACTGGTTTCAAGGGTTGAAAGCAAAGAGACATCCACTTCCAGAGGAGAAGGTAGATCCGGTGAAAGCGAAGCGCACTCTGGCTGCCCTGACAAAACCATCGAAGTCTCCGCCGAAAGGAAACTATGAGCGCATTATTGGAAAGGAATTTGCCGAAGCGGAGCGGTCGGGAAGTACTGTCAGTGATCAAAGGCTGAAAGAATGATGAGCTGGGAAACAAATTGCCCAGCTCAGCGAACAAGCGAAGCAATCGTGCCCCCCGCTCAAGGTGCCTAGTGACAACGTCGCTAATGATTCGAGGATGGTGCCCGGTTATAGCAATCTTGGCGATTACCTGTCCGACGATGTACATTATGAACCCATGGACGTGCAGATACAAAGATACGAGTACGGGAAGCCTCTCGTCAAAGATGAAAGATCTCTATCAACGATGATGCGAAGATTGCATGATTGGTAGTTGAAAATCTGCAGAGACTCTGGGGGAGGAGTACTTTGTATGTGACAGTTAAAAAGGAGCATGACCTCGTTGGAATTGAACTGTTGCCTGTTCCATTTGAGGAGTTCTATCAGTTTTTCAATCAATTGGCCCTCGATAAAACAACGGTCGCCTGCTACTGTCTGTAAGTAGTACTACTTCTGTCATTAAGTCTCTCTATATAGCTCAGCTCTTTCATTGCATGTATTTATAATCATCCTCACTATATTATGCAGATTGAAGATCGCCGAATTGAAGAAAAGACAAGTCGGTGATATTGGGTTCATTAACACATATCTCATAGATGCAACTCAGGTTAAATTTCATGCCGCAGCTACCGAGGCCAACTTGCTACGATCGTTCATAATAAATGAAAACAAAGATATAATACTCTTTCCTTACAACTTCAAGTGAGTGTTACTGTCTTGTGCGTATTCGGTTTCCCTTATATATTAGTCAAGGTTATAGTAGTGTAATTGATGAGTTATGCATGCGTGTGCAGTTTCCACTATATTCTCGTAGAGATTAAGCTTGAGCAAGGACTAGTAACCGTCTTAGACTCAAGACGAAAAGATCCCCAGGACTATGCAGGCACGACTCAAATACTCGAGAAGTAAGTTAAATCGATCATTATCCACCATATCAGCAACTTTGTTCATTTCCTGATATATCAAGTAATTGTTTTCTTTGTCCGGCAGGGTTTGGAGATAATTCACCAGAAAAGCTCCGGGACTGCCGAAGGAGCTGCAATTTAGACACCCGAAAGTAAGTACTATAGTAGTATGTTCCGCGCATCTACTAGTCATTCAAGTGCTAGTTTCATCAATACCATTTGGCATTCTTGCTTATCAGTTTGATTGACCTCTATTTCTTGTAAAGTGGTTGTGGCAGGAACAAGGGAATGATTTCTGTGGATACTACATTTGCGAGTCCATCCGCCACACGACCTGTGAGCGGGGCTACACTGACGAACAATATGAAGTACGTAAATAACAACATTCACAATTTTATTTTATTACCATCATTTGTGTTGAGTTTGATTCATTCATATATATACGTATTGACCCCCTTCTTTAAATTAGATGTTTCGGAAGCGGGATGAACTCCTAGCACCAGCTCGCATGCGAGCAATTCAAGAGGAATTGGCGGCATTCTTTCTTGACCACATGATCCCTGAAGATGGAGAATTCTATGTGGACCCTGAGTCCGTATGATTATATTTGTAGGAGATAATTATTGTATATATGTAGTCGGTAGTGTCGGATAGATATACGAGAACTTGTTGTTCGACCAATCTCTCGGAGAAGGAGAGGTGGTCGATATCACTTCTCTCTGTATGCATATATGTTCATGACGATCTTCTGTTTCCTTCGTTTGCTTACTAGCTAGCTAGCGTGTCTAGTCCTCTCTATACGTATGTATAGTACGTAGTGTCGACCAAGCACGGACATAAGAGAGGACACTTCTCTCTATTAATTATATGTAACTAACACAATATATGAAACACCTAAATTAACCCCCC
>NC_041382.1:746193858-746208512 GCF_002162155.2 Triticum dicoccoides | reverse complement strand
TGCCTATTGGTCCCGGTTGGTGCCACCAACCGGGACCAAAGGGTCTCCTGCCTGGGCTCCGCGCACAGGCCACGTGCAGGCCCATCTGTCCCGGTTCTGGATTGAACCGGGACTAAAGGGACAGGGCATTAGTACCGACCCTTTAGTCCCCGTTCCAGAACCGGGACAAAAGGCCCTTACGAACCGGGACAACATGCCCTTTTTCTACCAGTGTTATCATAAAGCAAGAAAATAAAATAGTTTTATGACAATTCGTATTTTATATTAGTTGCATATAAAATTTCCATTTTATTGAGAAAAATAAAAAAAATTGGCTTGTACAAGATTCGATCCCTATATCAACTAGAATAGAGTAGTATGTGCTATTCACGAGGACTCAATTCAGATTGTATAAAATTTTACGACGTCGGCTACTTGTAGCAGTGTACTCGGGCGAGCTGCACTGCACGAGCTACCGCCAGCTAGCGTGGTGGGTGATATGTACGTGCTACCGCCGGAGGCGTTGGCGGTAGCCTATTTTACATATCGGCACGACCAGCCACGTGTACTCGTACTTACCGCCGTTAGCTATGGCGGTAGCCCGTCTAAGCCTACCGCCAAAGAGGACGGCGGTAGCAAACAGGTCAGATCGAAAAATATTTTGCAAATAGGGTCAGATCATGCTAAAATTTGATCAAAGGGTCAAACAATGAATTTGATCGCAAATTGTAGGAGAAATTATATATGCCAAATTGTATATATATGTGTGTGTATGTGAATGGTCGTGCGAGAAATTTGATGATATATATATATGATCGGTTCTACGAGAAATTCTATTTGTATACATATATATGAGTAACATATACAATATGTAGTAGCGTAAAATATGTTTGAAATGAAAAAGAATTAAATGGAAAACCCAAAATTAAAAGGAAAAATAAACCATAAAACAATAAACCCCCAACCGGGACTAAAGGCACTCAGCCCCCCGGCGCGGGCTCGTGCCACGTGGTGGGCCTTTTGTCCTGGTTCGTGACGAACCGACACTAAAGAGGGGGGGCTTTAGTCCCCACCCTTTAGTGCCGGTTGCAGAACCGGCACTAAAGGTCCTTACGAACCGGGACTAAATCTCGATTCTGCACTAGTCTGTAGGGGTGTGTTTGGTTTCAGTCACCAACTGGAATGGCATGGGTCGGACCCATTCCTGGGCCTCGTTCTAGCATTTAGTTGACGACTGGGATGGAACCCACTGGTTCCCACCGAACGGATATTCGGCCCAGATCCGGAACGCAGCGATACCTCCAAATTGGAGGAATCACGCGGAACCGGTCGTGCAATCCTCTCCTCTCTCGTGTGGCACATCTCCCTCATCTCCCTACCTCCCTCAATCTGTGTTGCCGGGCCTCCTCCTCCGATCTGCGGCGCCGGCCACTCCCGCCCCATCCTCGCGCTGGCGCTGCTCGCCTCGCGCTCGCAGCCACCCCGACCGTGTCCCAGTCGGGCGCACTGAGGCATCCCATTCGTTGCGGTGGACATGCAGCAGCAGATCGTGTGGCCGTCCAACTAGTCTTCCTTCCGTCATTCCGTAGCAGCGGAAGGGGCAGTAGCTAGCCTGCCGGTGATGGCCACACATGGGCAGCAGCAGTAGGGAGCGGTTGGGGCAACAAGCAGCGTAAATAGCAGAAAGGAAAGGGCGGCGTTTGCAAGCATCAGCGGCGGCCAAGGACAAAAGCTGTGACAAGTGAAGCGATTAATTTTTTTTTCTAGCTTGCCATTGCTTGATTGATGCTTCATCTATATGCTCTATGCTGAGATTGCATTGCAATTCCAATTACACTCCATTCCAATTCTTCAATCCAAACACTGAAATATAACCATTACATTCCACGTTTTATCCCCAACCAAACACGAGAACGGAACTGACCCATTCCGGTGGAATGGAACCATTCCATTCCATTCCACTTCGTTCCCGGACCAAACACACCCTAGAGGTAGTGTGCGGAAGGCGATCACATCGACCTTGGAACCATTCCCAACGCGCATCGTCACCTCGTCCTTAGCCAATCTTTGTTTATTCCACAACTCCTATTTCAAGTTACAAATATGAGCAACCAAACTAGTACCAAATACCCATGCGCTACTACGAGCAGTAGTAAGGAACACATCAATAACATCTATATCAAATATACCTCTGTTCATTTTGCCATCCTTCTTATCCACCAAATATTTGTGGCAATTCCGCTTTCAATGACCATTTCCCTTGCAGTAGAAGCACTCAGTTTTAGGCTTGGGTCCAGCTCAGGGTTTCTTCACGGAAGCAGCAACTTGCTTGCCATTCTTCTTGAAGTTCCCTTTATTTCCCTCGCCCTTTTTCTTGAAACTAGTGGTCTTGTTAACCATCTACACTTGATGCTCCTTCTTGATTTCTACCTCCGCGGCTTTAAGCACTGCGAAGAGCTCGGGAATCGTTTTCGTCATCCCTTGCATATTATAGTTCATCACGAAGCCTTTGTAGCTTGGTGGCAGTGATTCAAAAACTCTATCAATAACACACTCATCTGGGAGCTCAATTCCCAGCAGAGTCAAGTGGTTATGATACCCAGACATTTTGAGTATGTGTTCACTGATAGAACTGTTCTCCTCCATCTTGCAGCTATAGAACTTGTTGGAGACTTCATATCTCTCAACCCGGGCATTAGCTTGAAATATCAACTTCAGCTCTTGGAACATCTCATATGCTCAGTGGCGTTCAAAACATTTTTTAAGTCCCGGTTCTAAGCCGTAAAGCATGGCACACTAAACTATCGAGTAGTCATCAGATCAAGCTTGCCAGATGTTCATCACATCTGCTTCATCTCCTGCAGCAGGTCTGTCACCTAACGGTGCATCAAGGACATAATTCTTCTGTGCAGCAATGAGGATAATCCTCAAGTTCCGGACTCAGTCCGTGTAGTTGCTACCATCATCTTTCAACTTAGCTTTCTCTAGGAACACATTAAAATTCAGGGGAATGGTAGCTCGGGCCATCGATATGCAAAACTATAAGACTAAGTGTAAGTGCATCTAGTGCCCCTTAGTGATTTTGGTGTATTGAAGACTTATAGGTTAAGGGACTAATGTGTTTGTGAGTGTACATAGGTCTATAAGTCTATGAGGAGTTTGATATTTACAGAGAAAGTCGACCCCTAAAAATGATTGTCTTCAACTGAAGACTTTGGATTTCTGAAGACTTTGAAAGTGAAGAAATTGGTGTGACTGTGAAGACTTGGATTTCATGCGAGGAACATGAAGCATGAAGACTTTTGTTTTCGTAGTTTCATTTTCTCTTTCTTGAGTCACAGAAACACCGTACTGTTAAAGGGGGTCGAGGAAATACTAAGGAAAAATTTCTGAGTGATGCTCAACTCAAAATCCTACACCTTCCAATCCTTTCGAGTGAAGCCATTGGAAATCTCATACAGTTCAGTCAATTTCTTCAGTGACAAAGATGAAGTTCTTCTGGTCTCTGAGGAATTTGTTCTGACTGACGAGTTAGGAATTCGCCAGTGCGGATTGCCTACAAGTGAGGAACATGATAGCCCTGAGGAATTTGATAGTCAAATTTCCGACCGTTGCTGTGCTATGCGCCAGCTATCCCAAAATATCTACCCACCTAACGGTCATATCATTGAATGGCATTTATGTCTTATCATGTCAGGCTGCTCCCTAGGCTATAAATAGCCGCCCCCTACAACCACTAGCTGGTTGGCTGCTCTGAGAGAAACTGACACTTGTCATTGAGAGCATCCCATCCTCCGAGGACTTTGAGCGAAAATCATCAAGTGAAGAAAACCCAAAACCCAAACACCTACAAACCCAAAGTGATTAAGCATCATTGAAGAGATTGATCCTGCGTGGATCTGACCCTTGTTACCTTTGAAGATTGTGCATCTTCCAGACGGTTAGGCGTTATGGTCTACAGCATCCAAGAGGAAATTGTGGATCGCCGAGTGACTGAGTTTGTGAAGGTTTGGAAGTCACCTGAAGACTTACCATGAGTGATTGGACGAGGTCTTTGTGACCTTATTTCAAGGATAATACGGTGAGGACTGTGTGTCCTCAGGTTTGAATACCTAGCCGCTCCAACCAGACGTACAACTGTCACAGCAGTTGGAGCTGGTCTACCAAATCATTGTCTTCACTTAGCTAACTGGTTCTATTTTCTCAACCCTTGCATTCCCTCATTACTATGCTGTGTGCTTGTTCATATCTGTTTGAAGGCTTTGACTGAAGACTTTCTCAATTTCCTCAGTTCAATTTCTTCAGTCTGTTTGTCTTCATCCTGTTTTATCTTGTGTTTACCCTTTGTGTACTCCGTGCTTGTTTTCATTTCATCATGATTACCATGCTTATGTTCTGTCATATTTGCATCTGAGTACTTATTCTGCTGCAAGTAGTTCTTCGCTTAGGAATTTCCTCACCCTGAAATTCCTCAGTGAAGAATTTATAAAAATCGCCTATTCACCCCCCTCTAGTTGACTTAACGCACTTTCAATTGGCATCAGAGCATGATACTCCCTTGTTCTGTGTGATTTTGGTTTAACCACCTGGAGTTTTAGTTATGTCGACTGCAGGTATGATCAAGGTCTCTGCTGGGTGTCCTACCTTCGATGGGACGGACTACCCCTACTGGAAGAATAAGATGCGTATGCATCTTGAGGCAATTGACAACGATCTTTGGTACGTTGTGGAGAATGGCGTTCCGACTGTCTCACCTTCCCTGAACGCTGTTGATGTGAAGAAATTTAAGCAACTCGATTCTCAAGTGAAGAACATCATATTTGGCCATCTGAGAAAAGGGCAGTATGGCAGAGTGAGTGCTTTGGAGACAATTAAGCTCATCTGGGATAGGCTGTCCAAGGTCAATGAAGGAGTCTCAACACAACATGACTCTCGAGTTGCCGTTCTTCGCAATCTCTTCAACCACTTCAAAAGACTCGACAATGAAAATGTTCAACAAACCTTCGATCGCCTCACTGACATCTCAAATGAGCTTCAAGCACTTGGTGCCACTGACATCACCGATCATGATGTGGTGAAGAAATTGCTGAGATCGCTTGATTCCTCATTTGATACTCTGGCACTGATGATACAAGAGCATGAAGACTACAAGTCACTTGATATCGCTGATATCCTCGAGAGGCTAAACACTCATGAGTTCCAGCTTGCTGAGAAGAGAGATCTCTATGGACCTAGCTATGGCAGATCACGCGCTCTGAAGGCCAAGGCAGTATCTGAAACTTAAGGTGAGGATTCTAGTAGCAACCTTGGTGATCCTGAAGAACTGAGCCAGGAGCTAGCAATGCTCGTGGGGAAATTGCAGAAGTTCTCAAGACGTGGTTGCTTTGGAAAATCCTCAAGAAGTGATGATTCCTCATCCCATGACTACAAGAAGAGGTTGTGCCACAAATGCAAGAAACCTGGTCACTACATTCAAGATTGTCCTCAGTTGGAAAAGGAATCAAAGAAGAAGAAATACAAGGACTACAGTTCTGATGACTCAAAGAAGAACAAGAAATCTTCAAAGTCTTCATCATCAAAGTCCTCAAAGTCTTCATCTCACAAGAAGAGAAGCTCTAAGAAGGCTTGGGCATTCATTGGCAAGGAAATGGACTCTGAAGCTGAATCTGAGGAACATGAGGAAGAAGAGGCATCTGAGGAGTCAGAATCTGGTGTGGCGAGCTTAGCCCTCGCTATTGCGTTCGTCAGCAAGTCCATCTTCAACTCTGAGGAGAATAACTTCCTCAACAATGCTGATGACGGAGATGAAGTCTACGCTCCCACCTATTGCTTCATGGCAAAGGGTGCCAAGGTACTCAAATATCCCTCCTCTGAATCATCTGAGGATGAATCTGATGAAAACCTCAAGCCCAGCTACTCTAAACTTGCTAAGATTGATGTGAAACAACAAAATCCTTTTGAAAAGGTTCAAACTATGCTTGACAAAAGTGATGATATGTTGCGTGAAGAAATGGATCACACTAAAACTTTGACTGAAAATCTTCAGAGACTTAAGTCTAAGTTGACAACCTTCAAAGTCATCATAACACTCTCTTATCTGATC
The DNA here is from genome assembly GCF_002162155.2 of Triticum dicoccoides. Lineage (NCBI taxonomy): Eukaryota > Viridiplantae > Streptophyta > Magnoliopsida > Poales > Poaceae > Triticum > Triticum dicoccoides. Next base: position 746,202,430 of record NC_041382.1, on the reverse strand, counting down.
ATGACAAGCTTTCTTATGAATTTCTTCAAAGAAAGCAAGATCTTGAGAAGCTAAGGTTGAGTTATGAAGATCTTCAAAAGGAGTGTGATTCATTACTTGCTCAACAAATCAGCGCTACTCAGGAAGAATTTATTCCACCATGTTTGAAGTGCATTGAACGTGAATCTGCTAATTCTTCACCTGAATGTTCAAATGCTTCTACTGTTACAAATTATTCACCTGTCTCTGCCATCACTAATTCCTCCTCTGAGGATATTACTAGTATCACTGACAATGCAGGGCTGAAGGAATTGTATATGACAAGCATGTACAAAAGCCTCAAAGGGCATCAGGCTCATTGTGATGTGCTCAAAAAGCAGATCCTCAACAGGAACCCTAGGAAAGAGGGTATTTCCTTTGAGAGGGAACTCAATGCTGATGGGACATACTGGAAGCCTGAGCAGTATCCCAAAACCTCATGGGTTGCTTCAAAGGGACCTCCAGTAGATCCATCTACTTTATCTGGCTTTACATGTGAATCTCCTCATTCTTCTAATGAGTCATTTGACTCCAACTATAAACTGTTCAAGAATCAGAATGGTGAAGTATTTGCTAGATATGTTGGCACTAACTGGAGGAACGGTTCTCCTATGAAGAAAATTTGGGTTCCCAAAAGATGCCTTGAAAGTCTTCAGGTGAATGTCATCATGACGCCACCTGTGAAGAATAGGAACCCCAGATCAAATTCTTCATATGGATCCAAGTCCTCATATGGACCAAATTCCTCACGTGGATCAAATTCCTAAAAAGGATCAAAGTTCTCATATGAACATCATCGTGCTAACACTTCTGTTTCGCAGGAAAAATCTAAGTGCTATGAATATGTGCATTATTCTTCTAACCATTATGTTCATAAGTCCTCGAAGAATTTCTCTGCTTATTCATATGCTTACCCTAACTCCTCTTATGTGAAATGAAGTGGACTTGCTTCTATGCCACCTTTCTCTTATGGAGCTCGCAGAATGATGAACTCTTTGCCACCCCTTCAGATGTGGGTGGTGAAGAAAAAGAACTAATCATGCAGGATCAGGTCTCCAAACGTCCTTAAACGTCTAAAGATTTTGCTGGAGACCTGAAATTGCCTGAAAGGATGCAGGCTAATCATGAAGAAATGAATTCTCATTTCTCATGTCCTCATACTGCTTTATCTGTTTTATTGCTTGATGAAATTGATCTGATGAAATTGATGTCATATTCTTCACTGATGAAGTATATGACTTCGTAAGTTGCACTAATTCGTCCGCAGGATGATCTACCCAAAGCCACTGAGTGGGTCCTCGATAGTGGATGTACGAATCACATGACTGGTGACAAGAATCTATTGATGGATGCTCCCTTATCCCCATCGCATCTGAAGCATATCACCTCATGTCAGGAAAAAGCAAGGTATTGGGTCTAGGTAAGGTTGTGATCTCAAAGGATCGACACATGGACAGAGTCATGCTTGTCGAGTCCTTAGGATTCAACCTCATGTCAGTCTCAATGCTTTGTGATCTTGATATGGTTGTTATCTTTGGCAAGTATCATTGTGTTGTGGTCATGGAAGCTGACAATTCCAAAGTCTTCGAAGGCTTTAGGAGAGGATATTTGTATATTGTTTATTTCTCTACAGGACCACAACTAGCTATATGTCTACTTGCAAAAGCTTCAGAAGGCTGGCTATGGCATTGACGACTTGGTCATGCTGGCATCAGGAACTTGCACACGCTCGCGAAGAAGAAGCACGTCATTGGCATTGAGAATGTCAAATTCCTCAAGGATCACTTGTGTGGAGCCTGTGAAGATGGAAAGATGACCAAGGCCAAGCATCTAGCGAAGACTATCATGACTACCACTCAACCATTTGAATTGCTTCACATGGATCTCTTTGGTCCTAACCACTATTCTACATTCACAAATGAAGCGTCTCTATATGGCTTTTTTATTGTTGATGATTACTCTTGTTACACATGGGTGCATATTGTCAGTTACAAATGTGAAGTGCAGGAAGTCTTCAAACGATTTTCCTTGAGGGATTCAACCAACTTTGGTGTGAAGATCAAGCACATAAGAAGTGACAATGAAATTGAGTTCAAGAATACTGGTCTTGATGACTATCTTGATGAACTTGGTATTACTCATGAGTTATCTGCTCCTTATACTCCTCAGCAGAATGGTGTCGTGGAGCGCAAGAACAGGACTCTTGTTGAGATGGCTCATACTATGCTTGATGAATACAAGACGCCTCGTCATTTCTGGATTGAGGCAATTGATACTACGTGCTACATCATCAACAAGGTATATCTTCACAAATTCTTCAAGAAGACTGCATATGAACTCCTCACTGACAAGAAACCCAATGTGAGTTATTTCAAAGTCTTCGTTGCTAAATGTTGTTTTAGAGATCCTCATCACAATTATAAATTTGCACCGAAAGCACATGAAGGTTTTATGCTTGGTTACGGAAAGGACTCACACACCTACACCGTCTTCAACAACGTTCACCACAAAGTTGTTGAAACTGTAGATGTGCGGTTCGATGAAACTAATGGCTCACAAAGAGAGCACCTACCTCCTGTGCTAGATGAAAAGTCACCTGAGGAAACCATCAAGTTCAAGGCCACTGAGGATGTCATTCCTACCGAAGAATCTGCTGAAGAAGTCATTCTAGAACGTGAAGAACATCATGCTGATGCACCTGAGGAAAATGGTGCTGCAGAAAATGCTGATCAAATTCCTCGACAACAACCCGCTCATCCTCGTGTTGCAAATGAAGTGCAGATTGAGAAAATCATGAGCGACATCAACATATCAGGTCCTCTCACACGCTCAAGAGCTTCACATTTATCTAAATTTTGTGGGTGCTTTGCTTTCGTCTCTATCACAGAGCCCACTAAGGTAGATGAAGAATTTCTGGAGCCTGAGTGGATTCAAGTTATGCAAGAAGAATTACATCAATTCGAGCTCAACAACGTCTGGGAATTGGTCAAATGTCCAGACCCTCGCAAGCACAATATCATTGGCACAAAGTGGATCTACCGCAACAAGCAAGATGAAAATGGCCTTGTGGTGAGGAATAAGGCACGGCTTGTAGCTCAAGGCTACACACAGGTTGAAGGAATTGATTTCGATGAAACTTTTGCACCTGTTGCTAGACTTGAGGCTATTCGCATATTACTTGCTTATGGTAACCATCATGACATCATCTTATATCAAATGGATGTGAAAAGTGCATTCCTCAATGGTAAGCTTGAGGAAGAAGTATATGTTCCTCAACCCCCAGGTTTTGAAGATCCAAAGCATCCTGACAAAGTCTTTAGACTCAATAAGGCACTCTATGGCCTCAAACAGGCCCCTCGGGCGTGGTATGATACTTTGAAGGAATTCCTCATGAAGAAAGGCTTCAAACCCAGTTCACTTAACCAACTCTTTTCACTAAATCTTATGATGGTGAATTGTTTGTGTGCCAAATATATGTTGATGATATCATCTTTGGCTGTACTGACCAACATTATAATGATGAATTTGCCTATATGATGAGTGAAGAATATCAAATTTCTATGATGGGAGAATTGAAATTCTTCTTAGGTCTTCAAATTCGTCAACAGCACAATGGCATATTCATATCTCAAGAGAAATACCTCAAGGATGTACTGAGAAAATTTGGCATGCAAGATTGCAAAGGCGTCAAAATCCCTATGCCACAAATGGCCATCTATGCACTGATGAAAATGGTATTGACTTCGATCAAAAGGTACACTGCTCCATGATTGGTTCTTTATTATATTTATGTGCATCTAGGCCAGATATTATTCTTAGTGTTTGCATGTGTGCCCGATTTCAAGCTACACTGAAGGAATCACACCATAAGGCTGTGAAGCATATTCTTCGATATCTAGCTCACACACCAACACTTGGATTATGGTATCCCAAGGGCTCAGATTTTGATCTTATTGGATATTTAGACTCTGACTGTGCTGGTGATCGTGTGGATCGCAAGTCAACATCAGGCACATGCCATTTCCCCGGACGATCTTTGGTCTGTTGGTCCTCGAAGAAACAGAACAGCGTATCATTGTCTACTGCTAAAGCTGAGTACATTGCTGCTGGTTCGTGCTGTGCACAATTGCTATGGATGAAGCAAACCCTCAAGGACTATGGTATCAACATGAAGAATGTGCCTATCTACTGTGATAATGAGAGTTGTTGGGAAATGTAGTAATTTCAAAAAAATTCCTACGCACACGCAAAATCTGTTGGGGAACGTAGCAGAAATTCAAAATTTTCCTACGTATCACCAAGATCTATCTATGAAGAAACCAGCAACGAGGGGAAGGAGAGTGCATCTACATACCCTTGTAGATCGCTAAGCGGAAGCGTTCAAGAGAACGGGGTTGATGGAGTCGTACTCGTCGTGATCCAAATCACCGATGATCCTAGCGCCGAACGGACGGCACCTCCGCGTTCAACACACGTACGGAGCAGCAACGTCTCCTCCTTCTTGATCCAGCAAGGGGGGAGGAGAGGTTAATGGAGATCCAGCAGCACGACGGCGTGGTGGTGGAAGTAGCGGGATTCCAACAGGGCTTCGCCAAGCGCTGCGGGAGGAGGGAGATGTGTCACGGGAGGGAGAGGGAGGCGCCAGGGCTTAGATGGGGCTGCCCTCCCTTTCCCCCACTATATATAGGGCCAAGGGAGAGGGGGGCACAGCCTTGGCCCTTCCTCCAAGGAAGGGTGCGGCTAGGGAGGAGTCCCACCTCCCCAAGGCACCTCGGAGGTGCCTTCCCCCTTTAGGACTCTTCCTTTCCCTCTTCTCTTGGCGCATGGGCCTCTTGGGGCTGGTGCCCTTGGCCCATATAGGCCAAGGCGCACCCCCTACAGCCCATGTGGCCCTCGGGGCAGGTGGCCCCACCCGGTGGACCCCCAGGACCCTTCCGGTGGTCCCGGTACAATACCGGTGACCCCGAAACTTGTCCCGATGGCCGAAATAGCACTTCCTATATATAATTCTTTACCTCCGGACCATTCCGGAACTCCTCGTGACATCCGGGATCTCATCCGGGACTCCGAACAACTTTCGGGTTACCGCATACTAATATCTCTATAACCCTAGCGTCACCGAACCTTAAGTGTGTAGACCCTACGGGTTCGGGAGACATGCAGACATGACCGAGATGACTCTCCGGTCAATAACCAACAGCGGGATCTGGATACCCATGTTGGCTCCCACATGTTCCACGATGATCTCATCGGATGAACCACGATGTCAAGCACTTAATCAATCCTGTATACAATTCCCTTTGTCTATCGGTACGATACTTGCCCGAGATTCGATCGTCGGTATCCCGATACCTTGTTCAATCTCGTTACCGGCAAGTCTCTTTACTCGTTCCGTAAAACATCATCCCGTGATCAACTCCTTGATCACATTGTGCACATTATGATGATGTCCTACCGAGTGGGCCTAGAGATACCTCTCCGTCACACGGGGTGACAAATCCCAGTCTCGATTCGAGCCAACCCAACAGACACTTTCGGAGATACCTGTAGTGTACCTTTATAGCCACCCAGTTACGTTGTGACGTTTGGTACACCCAAAGCACTCCTACGGTATCCGGGAGTTGCACAATCTCATGGTCTAAGGAAATGATCCTTGACATTAGAAAAGCTTTAGCATACGAACTACACGATCTAGTGCTATGCTTAGGATTGGGTCTTGTCCATCACATCATTCTCCTAATGATGTGATCCTGTTATCAACGACATGCAATGTCCATGGTCAGGAAACCGTAACCATCTATTGATCAACGAGCTAGTCAACTAGAGGCTTACTAGGGACATGGTGTTGTCTATGTATCCACACATGTATCTGAGTTTCCTATCAATACAATTATAGCATGGATAATAAACAATTATCATGAACAAGGAAATATAATAATAACTTATTTATTATTTCCTCTAGGGCATATTTCCAACAGTCTCCCACTTTCACTAGAGTCAATAATCTAGTTCACATCACCATGTGATTAACACTCACAGGTCACATCGACATGTAACCAACATCCAAAGAGTTTACTAGAGTCAATAATCTAGTTCACATCAGTATGTGATTAGCACTCAATGAGTTCTGGGTTTGATCATGTTGCTTGTGAGAGAGGTTTTAGTCAACGGGTCTGAACCTTTCAGATCCGTGTGTGCTTTACAAATCTCTATGTCATCTCCTACATGTAGCTACCACGTTCTATTTGGAGCTATTCCAAATAACTGTTCTACTTGGAGCTATTCTAAATTGTTGCTCCATTATACGTATCCGGTATCTCTACTCAGAGCTATCCGGATAGGTGTTAAGCTTGCATCGATGTAACCCTTTACGACGAACTCTTTTACCACCTCCATAATCGAGAAAATTCCTTAGTCCACTAGTTACTAAGGATAACTTTGACCGCTGTCCTGTGATCCATTCTTGGATCACTCTTGTACCCATTGATTGACTCATGGCAAGGCACATTTCAGGTGCGGTACACAGCATAGCATACTATAGAGCCTATGTCTTAAGCATAGGGTACGACCTTCGTCCTTTCTCTCTATTCTGCTGTGGTCGAGCTTTAAGTCTTAACTTCACACCTTACAACTCAGGCAAGAACTCCTTCTTTGACTGATCCATCTTGAACACCTTCAAGATCATGTCAAGGTATGTGCTCATTTGAAAGTACCATTAAGCGTTTTGATCTATCCTTATAGATCTTGATGCTCAATGTTCAAGTAGCTTAATCCAGGCTTTCCATTGAAAAACACTTTCAAATAACCCTATATGATTTCCAGAAATTCTACGTCATTTCTGATCAACAATATGTCAACAACATATACTCATCAGAAATTCTATAGTGCTCCCACTCACTTCTTTGGAAATACAAGTTTCTCATAAACTTTGTATACACCAAAATCTTTGATCATCCCATCAAAGCATACATTCTAACTCCGAGATGCTTACTCCAGTCCTTAGAAGGATTGCTGGAGCTTTGCATACTTATTAGCATCTTTCAGGATTGACAAAACCTTCCGGTTGTATCACATACAACCTTTCCTCAAGAAAATCATCGAGGAAACAATGTTTTGACATCCTATCTGCAAGATTTCATAAATAATGCAGTAATTGCTAATATAATTCCAACAGACTTTTAGCATCACTACGGGTGAGAAAGTCTCATCGTAGTCAACTCCTTGAACTTGTCGGGAAACATCTTAACGACAAGTCGAGCTTTCTTAATGGTGACATTTACCATCATTGTCCGTCTTCCTTTTAAAATCCATATGTACCTAACAGCCTTACGACCATCAAGTAGTTCTTCCAAAGTCTACACTTTGTTTTCATACATGGATCCTCTCTCGGATTTTATGGCCTCGAGCCATTTATCGGAATCCGGGTCCACCATCGCTTCTCCATAGCTCGTAGGTTCATTGTTGTCTAGCAACATGACTTCCAAGACAGGATTACGTACCACTCTGAAGTAGTACGCATCCTTGTCATCCTACGAGGTTTGGTAGTGACTTGATCTGAAGTTTCATGATCACTATCATAAGCTTCCACTTCAATTGGTGCAGGTGCCATAGGAACAACTCCCTGTGCCCTGCCACACACAAGTTGAAGAGACGGTTCAATAACCTCTTCAAGTCTCCACCATCCTCCCACTCAATTCTTTCGAGAGAAACTTTTCCTCGAGAAAGGACCCGATTCTAGAAACAATCCCTTATTGCTTTCGAATCTGAGACAGGAGGCATACCCAACTATTTTTGGGTGTCCTATGAAGATGCATTTATCCGCTTTGGGTTCGAGCTTATCAGCCTGAAACTTTTTCACATAAGCATCGTAGCCCCAAACTTTTAAGAAATGACAGCTTAGGTTTTCTCTAAACCATAGTTCATATGGTGTCATCTCATCGGAATTACGTTGTAACGCCCCAGATATAACTTTCTCAATTTGTACTCCAACTCTTGTCGTTTCTGGCGTTAAGTTATATTTATTCCTCGGGTTCGGTTCTTTGTCTCCGTGTGTTGTTTTCGTTTTCATGCATCTCATATCATGTCATCATGTGCATTGCATTTGCATACATGTTCATCTCATGCATTCGAGCATTTTCCTCGTTATCCGTTTTGCACTCCGGCGCTTCGTTCTCCTCCAGGGGTCAATTCTAGCTTTCTTTCGTGTGTGGGGATTAAACATTTCCGGATTGGACCGAGACTTGTCATGCGGCCTTGGTTTACTACCGGTAGACCGCCTGTCAAGTTTCGTATCATTTGGACTTCGTCTGATACCCCAACGGTTAACCGAGGGACCGAAAAGGCTTCGTGTGTGTGTTGCAGCCTAACACCCCTCAAAGTTGGCCCAAAAACCCACCAAACTCTGCTCCATGTCCTAGAGCGTTCGATCACGATCGCGTGGCCGGAAACCGCACCTCATTTGGACTCTCCTAGCTCTACTTATGCCTATATATACCCCCTCCATTTTCGGATCTCGTCTTCCCCGTCCAAACCCTACTCCAAAAAAAAAACTTCC